>NC_068357.1:145052326-145197326 GCF_020536995.1 Dreissena polymorpha
GGAGTCATGCCAAAGGCAAAAAGCACAAAGACAAGATTGCTCTGGTATCAAAGGTAAAAACTAAGAAAAATCTTATGTTTGACTTTGTTAAGGCAGACCAGCCTATCAGCAGTCGGGTGGTTGTGGATTGTCAAGAACCAGGCCCTTCAGAACTGACACAGGTGGAAATACTTATCCCAGACCCACCCATGTCAAATTTTCAACAACGGAATGGCCAAGATCCGCAAGCAACAAACAAAAAGCCCATTCTGTCTAGATGGACACTGAAGAAACACTATCTAAGAGCAGAAACATTATAGGCCATTAAAACTCTAACAGCAAACTATTCGACAAATAGTTCTCAGGGAAACAACACAACTATTTGCTGCAATGTTTGCAGATGGTGAAATTGCCCAGGAGTTTAAGCGTGGGAAAACAAAATGCTCATATGTCATCAACCATGGGATAGCGCAATACTAGTATGAGATCTTGATTAACCAGCTGAAGATACCTGAAACTAAGTATGTGATCTCATTCGATGAGTCCTTGAATAAGGCTCTTCAAGAAGAGCAAATGGACATGCTGTTGAGATTGTGGACTGTAATAAGAACAGAGTACAGACCAGGTACTATGGGTCACAGTTTCTGGGACATACACGTTCATCGGACCTTGTTAACAATTTCAAAAATGGGATTCAGTCTCTAAAATAATCTGATCTGCTGAAGATATCAATGGGTGGACCTGTAATAAACTGGACATTTTATGATGAGATTGTAAGGGACAGAAAGCTTGAGGACCCCGAAATGCCAACACTGTTAAATCTTGGTTCGTGTGGCCTCCATGTAGCGCATGGAGCTTTCAAGTATGGAACATCAGCTACAGAATGGGAGATTGACAGTTTATTGAGGTCAATGTGGTATGTGTTTGAGAATTCACCATCAAGACGGGAGGACTATATAACAATCATCGACTCTCAGAAATATCCTTTGAGGTTTTGCTCAACCCGCTGGCTAGAAGACAACCCTGTAGCAGAACGAGCCATTGAAATATGGTATAGTGTTGTGAAATATGTCACCAAGATCACAAGTGGCCCAAAAAGCAAGATCCCAAGCATAAGATTCTTCTGAAAACTGATCCAGTATGCTAAGGACCCTCTGACAACCCCAAAGTTACAGTTTTTTTATATCAGTTGCTGAGATATTACAGCCATTTCAGTAAAGGTTCCAGACAGACAAACCAATGCTGCCATTTCTTGCTGAAGAACTGTTCTCACTTCTGAAGGCAATACTTGACAAAGTCATCAAGCCAACTGTCTTGGAAAAGGCTACCACTCAGACCAAGTTAATAAACAATGTTATTATATACCTGTTTAATGCTTTTTACAAAATACAAGTTGTATCAATCGTTGAGATAAAAAAATCCCGTATTACGCTACTCGCTGTGGCTTGTTTTATTTCGCATCACACTCGAGGCTCCGCCTCTCGTGTGATACGTCATCACACAAGCCACTCGAGTGATACAAACTCTTGGAACAATTGACTAGCGTAATATTCCGTATATATGATGGCAGCAGAAAATGTAGTGCATTCCAAGCTTGTGCACATGGGGTTTGCCACAAAAAAAACTTCTGCAGAAAGACGAAAAGGAGAAGACAGTAAGTGACCTGCAAGTTCTAACCTTCAAGAAGTAGTGCATAGTATTTCGACAGAAACTGGCAATGAAATTGATGGAGAGGAGCCCATTAAAGTATCCTGCGGTGAGATACCTTGTGTCTCTAAACCCAGTGATGATGGCAGTCAAGACTGATATTGCAAACGAGAACTTACACAAGCTTCTATAAAAGCTCCTTGAATGAAGAGTAAGAGATTCCAAAACATGTGATGCTGCTCTCCTACAATATAAAAAGTGGCTGTCAGACATACAGGGCATGAAGGCAGCAGAGTACAGTACATATAATGCAGACAAAGATGTAGGTCTTGATGAACTCTTCTTTGGACAAATTGACAAAGGTCCAGAGTATAGCATTAGTGGTTTGGGTTGTTAAGGATATGCTAATCCTTTCTCATGGCCAGTTTTTAGTCGAAAGGGGCTTCTCTGACAAAAAGAATATTGAAAAAGGACAATATGCTAAAAAAGACTTAAGTTTCCTAAAGAAGAGCCTATGACAGTTTAAAGTCAGAGACAAGTAGAAGGAGGAACCTGCTAGACATCTGGATGATGCTAAGAAGAGGGCAGAGGGCTTCAGAAAAATGTCTGAAAAGCTAGTGTCAGAGGCAGATGAGCTGGCAAAGGAAGCAGAGCAGAAAAATAAATCATCTCTTATTGGCAAATCAAATGCTCTGAGGAAAAAGTCCCATGGGAAAAGAAATGGAAAAAATGAAAAATGTGAAAAGCTTTATGAAGAAGTCGAACATGTATAATCTTCGAGAAATATTTGTTGCCAAATCATGTTTGCCAAAGACTATGGCTAGTTGAAATAATCATTGGTACTAAGTTCTAACAGTTATGTACATTAATAAATAGATTTATTTCTATTAACATTTCCCATTATCCCTACTCATATGTATTCACCTATGAAGGCTATGATTGTGTCTAGATGTTAAAGTATGATTATAGTATGTAATGGATATTGTATATGGATAGTAATTTGTGTCATAGGTGTTGTGCTACTACTGTATTGCCATAACTAACATCACATGTATCTACCTATAGAAGTATGTTTTGTTCATAGATTTCAAGACATAATCATGTAATGTGGTGATTGTACATGCATACATTTTTTATCTTTGGTTTAGTGGTATTTACTATATAGCCTTGCATCATGCATAATTTAGTGTAAAAGTACTATTGCTTTGTTTTTTGTTAAATTTGTTATGTTAAACAATAAACTAAACATTAAATGGGTCGATTTGTGGGGTAGGAGGATGCCGAATATGTCGCGAAATTAGTCAGTGAACACCAAGAATTGGTTCTGGGAGAAGTCAGTGAAAAGTAAGGGAATTTCATTTTATCATGTTGGTGTCAACCCTGATAAACGATATTGGTATTTACATTCAAAGTAATATTCGTCTTTTTGCTGACGAGACATTCCTTAACATAATTATAGAAGAGTCCTACAATTCAAATGCAATATTAAAAACGATATCAACAAAATTATAAATGGGCCCGAACATGTCTTATTTGCTCCATCTAAATGTGAAACAATTACATTTTACAGAAAGCAACAACCAAGTCAATATAGCTTAACAATCCTAGCTACACAAAAACATGAAGATAGTTCACATAAACATCACGATGCCTTGATGTCGAACTATTGTAAAGTGCACATACATCTTAAATATATAACTGATAAAGCATGTTGCCGAATTGATAATATGCGCAAACTTGTCAGAAAATCGCAAGAAATAATTAATACATCTTTAAATCGCCCGCTAATGATATATTTTGATGTTATATACGACATTTGCACACCAGCAGAAACAAATGCAAACTTGTTGAAATTCAAAACGAAGCAGCCTGTGTAGCATCCAAGTTAATATTTATAAATGAATACAGACATCAAATAAACTGGGAACCGCTGTAATATCGACGCGATTAACACGAATTCATACTATTTTATAAAATGCAAAATTCACTTAGCCCTTTATACATGTCCGAACTGGTACCTGACATGTTGGATCTATTTATGCGAATGAATTATGCACCACCGAATCTACCCTTTATTATTATTCATTATTTTCCGCAGTTATCCGAAACTAGATTATTTAACCAAATGATGTTAAAATAGGGATTTGTTGAGCATATTTAAATCTAAGCTGATCCGAAGCTTATTTAAAACTCCATCACATTATTGTGTAGGTAAACGTTTTCTTCTATTGATTTATACGCGGGTTAGAACCAAATCAAGTGCGCTTAATCAACATCTTTGTGCAAAAAATATCTTTTAGTCGCCTCGTTATTCGTGCGATGCTATTGAATCTAAGACTACTTCTATTAAATGTGTTCGTATTAACATGAAATTTGCGCTGAATTAAATAACAACATTTCTAGCATAACTAGTGAATGAAGCTCGATACTCTTCTTTTTGGCAGTATGTATCTCGACGAAAATGAAAATTCCCAAATATGTGTACATGCCAAATAATACATATCAAAGCGCTGAAGACACTGAAGTCGCTCGCTGTTTTGTAATCTTAGACGCAACTCAGTTTTCAAAATTATGTAATAGCTTTTTATATCGCAAGTTTGAAATGAACACATCCCGTTCAAATTCATAAAGAGTGTGTCTTAAAGCACAGGTCGAGAGCAGCCAATATGTACAGATTTCAATGATAAACAATAGGCTAGCCAATGTCGTCTTACAAGCTGTTAAACACTTTTGATCATATACAAACACTGCAGTGTACCAGTGGTGAACTATAAACAGGCAGATGCGGTGGTTATCGTTCCTAGCGTGGTAGAGCAGACGCTCCTAGCATTCGTCGTCTGCATAATTTTACTGCAGTTAGTGCAACAGGCAGTGGTTATCGTTCCTAGCGTAGCTAAGCTCATACTGACTTGCAAAACTTGCTCTGTAACATTAGTTGTGAGCTAACGCTAAACAAATACAGGCGCTTTTTTTAACCATTTGTTACTAACTTAATCACAGCTTGCTGCTGCCAAATATTCTAGTCCTTGCACGAACAATCATCCTTCATCATCGAATCTCTCTTTCTAAACTTGTCATGTGTTCATGATTAGTTCTTATTTTTGGCATATTCAAGAAAAACACGTCTTAAAGCAAACCCATTTATTGCGGAAATACTTATACATTAAGAATAACTAAATAAGAATTATTTATTTCGTTCCAATCCTTTCCATATCATGAGTGTTTATGCATGATTAATGGATTAGCCAAAAGATATAAATATGTTTCAACTGATATTTGTTCAATCCATCGAAAGATATGTGCGTGTAACAGTGAACGATAGTGAAAACACATTAGTTATATTGCTATTGGAAATAACACATTGATTTTAAATAAGTTAGTTTGTTGTCTCTGTTGATTTAAAAAAAGAAATGTAATGAACTTGAATCAAATTCAATTAACTTTTAAAGGCTAAAGTTTACAAACTACATATTTGCAGTATATTTATACACGATGTCATGTCTGAACTTTCAATTACCAATACCTGATGTGTTCAATACCGAAAGCGCAATTAGCATGTTGTGAGTAGACTGTTACAGCTCCTTGCAGGCCGTAATAACGCCTAAGACGCTGAAGGAACGTTGCGATGGATCAGTAAAAGCGCCATAAGCTTCTAAAAGCGAGCATCGAATAATGGCGAGCAACAACATTTTCAACATTTACGTCTAACTAGGTCGCTTTAAGCGCAATAGCATACTAATTTATGTTATACTTTTGAGGCTGCGATCACTAATAGCTATTATAGTTGTCGAAAAGCCATACTGTGTTAAAGAACCGTGTTGTATTATTGGTCCTTACGTGAAGAGCACTTATCGTTATTATGACAAAGCGGTCATTTGAAAGAAATAGTCAGGTTCTTCGACGGAACAGTTACACGGGCATACAGGGATTTTCAATGATCATAGTTAACCAATTTAAGCCTAGTGGACTTTTCCATCATTCTAAATTGGATCAATTTATTTCCAAAATAAGGGATGTGTAGTATATTTATTTCTATATTTAGAAAATTTCTTACGGAAATTCCTTTAAGCAAACAGCGCAAACCAAAATGAGACGCCGCATTATGCGGCGTCTCATCTGGGTCTACGCCGTTTGCCAAGGCCCTTTTTCTAGACGCTAGGCATAAACGGGTTAAAACTTATAATTACTGCATTTAGTCGGAAACAACCATAAAACGTAAACAATGTTTTTCATCTATTTGATTTTTTTAAGCCAGATAACGTTGACAAAGAGTGAATATCTACGCGTATTTCATGATTATTCTAAAACTTACTTGATGAGAGAACCGTGGAATCGAATAAATTTCCAGTCGATAACGTAGTAACTATTGGCGGTTAGCACTTTAGGTTAGCAAGTAAGGACTTTTTACTTGAGACTCTACAAAAAATTGTTAAAGGGATCTTTTCACGTTTGGTAAATTGACAAAATTGAAAAAGTTGTTTTAGATTCGCAAGTTTTCGTTTTAGTTATGATATTTGTGAGGAAACAGTAATACTGAACATTTACCATGGTCTAATATAGCCATTATATGCATCTTTTGACGATTTAAAAACCTGAAAATTATAAAGTGTTGCAACGCGAAACGATTGAATAATTTGGAGAGTTCTGTTGTTGTCGTTTAATTTTGTAAAACTACAAGATTGCTTATATAAACTATAAAATACGTATAGTTCTCATATATACTTGACAGGATAGCCGAGCGGACATGCTGGTTTTTACTTCAGGACTCCGGTGGTCACTGGTTCGAGCCCTGCGTCGGGCTACTTTTTTTTACTTTTTTTAAATTTTATTCTTGATGTTTTACTGGAGCTTTTTAGATCCAAAGTTTACATTTATCAATATAAAGCATTTAATGACAAACTTCAAAACATGCCAAAATCTGTGACAAGGCCCCTAAAACTCGTTCGGAAAGGAGCCTGTGGACACGTATGCAACTTAATTGCTCTTTCCGTTGTTCATTTAGAGCAACCTACCGATTCGCTTGTTAGAAGAGAAAATGTTGAAGACCATCTTTAGCATGTATTTATATTGTTTATATCGTCCCGGAGTATGGATGAATATTCTCAGATAGTTTTCAAACATGAACCGTATATTTTATTAAGGGTTGCGCCTTACAGTGATATTTTAACAAACTCATGTATCAATTTGCTGTGGAAGGCATTATATTTTAAATATGTTTCTGGCTAGAACAGTCTGTATAATTCAAGTAAGACAAGATGATTATGAAATATCATATACATGCGTGCCATTCATCGATATTTGTAGGAGAATAGGCAAAGCATGGTAGAATCTCGGAGTATTAATAGTACAAATAGAAAAAAAGAAATATGTCTATTATAAAAATAACACTTTACTGAAAACGTTTAAAGAATGAAACAAACACATACGACATAAAATATTATATATAACAATTAGGGAGTTTTAATAAATGATACAAAGTCTAGATTTCTTAAGATGATAAAGCTGTTTGGATTTATAAGGACCGGAACTTAAATGGATAATAAAGTATTATGTTTAATGAGTTAAATATAGCATTTACTGATCAAGAAGTTATAAAAGCTCGTAAACAAAAACTTAATGGTACATCATGTGGCACTGATTATTTGCTGAATTCGTGATGTTGTTTTTATTTGGAACTAGTAGTAAAAGCTTATGTTAAAGGTTGTTTGTACTTTGTTTAATAAATTGTTCGAATATGGACATTTTCCTGAAGGGTGGTGTCAGGATTTTATTGTTCCTTAACCCTTTGCATGCTGGGAAATGTATCGTCTGCTAAAATGTCGTCTGCTGAATTTCTTAAAAATTTGGCTGAAAACTATTAGGTTATATAGAGTCACAGGCAAGAATCAGGCAAAATATGGGAACTGTTCATAACATTTTTGTATTACATGGTATCATTAATTATATATTAAGCGAAAAAAATAAAATATTGAAGTGCAAAATTTGTTGAGTTAACCTAAGCGTTCGATTATTTGGTAATGGGAATCATATGGTATAGTTTTAAGCTAGGCGTTAGAAGAAAAGTAATTGATATCATCAAATCTATCTAAACAAATGTGAACTAAATAATAAAATTAGTTAGCACAATAAGCATTGAAGATTTGTCCTGGTTTTAGGTGTGAAACAATGCTAATAATTATCAGCATTCATTATTTCTATTTATTTGAATGACTTAGAAGAACATTATATGTACAATGATTTTAAAGGAATGTATATTGGTAGGCTAACATTAGGTTTGTAGTTATATGCAGATGGCATTGTAATTATAGCAGAAACAGAGGTAGAGCTAATTAAAGGTATGTCCTTATTGGAGGAGTATTGTTATAGTTGGAAATTATATGTCATCACACATAAAACTAAGATGACGGGTTTTAAAAAGGGGGAGGGCAACTTAGGAGAGGTCTTGAATTTTTGTTCAAGACCAAGCATTAGAAACTGTTAAATAATTTAAATACTTAGGAATTGTATTCACTGCATATGGATCTTTTGCAAATTCTTTTGAAACACTAGCCTCGAAGACTGTTTTTAGCTTCAATCATATTTAATAACTTTTTAAACATTTTCAAAAATACCAAAAAAGAGTTGTTTGATCTGCTTGTTTTGCCAATTTTAAATAGTGGATAAAAACTCTGGGGCTTAATTCAGTCCACTCAAAGTTTTGAAAAAAATGACTAGGTGGAACAATTCAAACAAAGAATAATTTTGTAGATGGGGAACTTGGAAAACATCCTTGATAACTAAAAGAGCAAATAATATAAATTGTTGAAAATTATTCAGTCAGAAGATCACAGGTATGACAAGTGCATTAATAGCTACATGTGCAAGCATGAAAAAAAACAAAACAAATACACATTGTTGGGCAAAACCTGAATGCTATCTGTTGTAGGCTTATGCGTACATTCTTCTTGGCTAAATCAACGTGAAGGTGATAAAAAATGTTTTTGTCGTTAGTTAAGTCTCGATATAATGGTATATTTATCCAAAATTAGATGTCAGAACTTAATAATTCTAAAAAACTATAAGTTATGTCAGACTTGTAAATTTGAATTGCAACCTTACTTAAAACACGTCAGTATTTTCATCTGATAAATTAGTTATTGAATCAGGCGGATAATATAAACCTGATAATTTACCTTTTAAAAAGAGAAAATGTAAACATTGCAATGTTCTTGAAGATGAATATCATTTTTATACGCCCGTTTAAAAAAAACGGGACGTATTATAGTTTCACCTTGGCGGCGGGCGGGCGAGTGGGCGGGCGGGCGGCGTCCACAGCAGTGTCCGCTCTCTAATTCAAGTAGTTTTCATCCGATCTTTACCAAACTTGGTCAGAAGATTTATCTAGACAATATCTAGGTCAAGTTCGAATATGGGTCATGCTGGGTCAGAAACTAGGTCACAGGGTCACTTAGTGCATTTCAAGCATTTAGCATGGTGTCCGCTCTCTAATTGAAGTAGTTTTAATCCAATCTTCACCAAACTTGGTCAGAAGTTGTATCTGGACAATATCTAGGTCAAGTTCGAATATGGGTCATGCCGGGTAAAAAAACTAGGTCACTGGGTCACTTAGTGCATTTCAAGCATTAAGCATGGTGTCCGCTCTCTAATAGAAAGAGTTTTCATCCGATAATTACCAAACTTGGTTAGAAGTTGTATCTAGACAATATCTAGGTCTAGTTCGAATATGGGTCATGCCGGGTCGAAAACTTGGTCACAGGGTTATTTAGTGCATTTCAAGCATTTAGCATGGTATCCGCTCTCTAATTGAAGTAGTTTTCATCCGATCTTCACCAAATTTGGTAGAAGTTGTGTCAAGACAATATCTAGGTCAAGCTCAAATATGGGTCATGTCGGGTCAAAAACTAGGTCATGAGGTCACTTAGTGCATTTCAAGCATTTAACATGGTGTGGTGTCCGCTCTCTAATTGAAGTAGTTTTCATCTGATCTTCACCAAATTTGGTCAGAAGTTTTGTCTATATGATATGTAGGTCAAGTTTAAATATGGGTCATGGTAAAGTTATCAAGTTGTCCAAAACCTTCAACGGGCGTATCTTGTGACAGTTTGGCACTCTTGTTTATTATAATGTTCCTTATATGATATATTAGAAAATTGTTTATAAATAAATATTACTGGAAAAAAGACCAACATGTAAGAGTTTTTTTTAATTAATGCTATCAGATACGAGTACAAACAGACCCTAAGCCATGTTTGTACATTAAGCATTCAGTCAAAGAAACCTGAAAGACTGTTACTATGATCAATTGCGTTTAATTTAGCACTCAAACTTAACTTCTCGGTCTTCTGATTCGTCATTTTTTTATATTATCGATATAACATTTTTAAATAGATCATAAATGCTGAAATCCGATCGTCCATAACCTTTTCATGCATAAATACTTTATTAAAAAACTTATGAAATTCAATACTGATCACATTTCATGCATTTATATATGTTACTATATTATTTGAACATGTATACTCATTGAATGTAAGATTGTATATTGAATAAACCTAAACCAAACCTATTGAATAAGCGCTATCAGGGCTTAAAAAAACGGTAAGTAATATAATATAGTTGAAACTCTGCCAAGATAAAAAAAATATTTATCCACTACGCTTTTAACAAAATACAAACTATAATAAAAAAATAATCAAAATTAAAAATAAACAAGCCATTTCGTGGTTATTTGAATACATGTAGTTCACGTGAGATGTAGCTATTTGCTGCACAACTGTATCGACTAATTTATATCGCAATAAAGGAACCAATTTGAAATTAGCACGACCAACAAGATATGTATATTAATTGGTTTTACATGTCAATAAGACTATGACATGTACACGTAAAAATGCTTATTGATTGTTGTCTCATAGCTGTTAATGCCTCAAAATGATGTCGTTCAAATAATTTGCATTTTTTTTATTTGTCTGTTAGATATAACACGAGCTTTTTGTAAACAATTGTTGTTTTTGAAAATTCATGTGAAATTCTTGTCGATAACAAAAGAAAATCACTTAAACATCTTTCTTTTATTTCGTAATTAGAATCCACATGTATTTCAAAAACAAACACCCAACACTAACAGCAATCACATTCTAAATTCTTTATGATAATGTTATAATTTGACCTTTGGTTTCAACTTCAGAATAACAAACTTTCTTCACTAATATTTTAATGTTGAAGTCAGGAAAGACATGGTTCAAATTGAGATGGTTTTGAGACTCTGCCAAGGCGACGGATTATTTTTATGGTAATGTTATTTTTTGCTCTTAAACTTGAGAATAACGGACGTTTTTTGTCATTAATATTGTTCATGTTTGACGCAGAAAAGACAAAGCTTTATTTGTCATACAGAAACATGTGGATCAACACGATCGTGTTTAATTTTACTTATAGCAGGGCTCTAAATAACGTTCGATTGGTCATTGTCGGCTCGGGTACTACTTACATGTACCCCGGATACTCCTAACTATACTTACATGTACCCCGGGTAAGGTAAATTTACTAAAACGTAACCGGGAATTTAAACGCTAAATCGGTCTTTGTCGGCTTTTTTAAATTAATTATGTTCACATTTATGTCAATTTTCTGTTAAATGGCCTCTATGTTACCGAAACTCATACCCAAAAAACATGTTGATGCAGTTTTTTTAAAGAGAAGTTTGTTTAGATAAACATGATCGTTTTACGGTAATCGGTAACGCGTTTTACGACATCGGATTAAGGGCGGAAATACAACTCGGTTACAGTCTACTATCGACCGGGTACTTTTAGGTATATTTACCGTACCCGAGGTACATGAAAGTATACTTAAGTGTACCCGGGGTACATGTAAGTAGTACCCGAGCCGACAATGACCAATCGAGCCTAAATAACGGGAGAGAAGGGTCTTTAAGAGGCAAACACACCTTTGTTCTTCATAAAATCCGTAAAATGTCGTTGGTGCTCATTAGAATCGCATCATCAAATCGATAATAATGCGTAGCCACAACATTAATAAGAGAATCGAAAAGTCACTTTATCTTGAGCTCTGCTCATAGGGAGCACCTAATTTAACGCAATGATAACGTTAGCTCGAAGTGCGATTCACCTGACCCTAAATCACTTTCTTGGTTGAGTTTAAAGAATATCGGACCTTCATCGCTGCTGATATTTATCTCTAAGTAGCAGAGTGATGTATCATGACATGCTATCTAAAATATATGTACATGACCTTAGTACCTTTATTAGGATATAATTATACATGCTTTAGATCAAAGGTGGTTAGCGTGTGGCTATGATATTAATTAGTGAAAACATCATTTTGAATGATAAATTATCATATTATAACGAAAAATCAACTTTTCTGAACACAATTCACTACCAAATATATATATAACAAGGTATCCAACTCGAAATCACCCGAAAACGGGGTGCACCGCTTTAAACAGCCATTACTTCATCAATTTTGCAGCTATTTTCATGAACCCGGTCTTATTCAACGCAGAAATGAATTTCCTTTCTGGAAATGTAATATCTTTTATATGTCTACACATGCTGGGTCAAATTTTAAGAAATAACACGATACATAATTCGCTTCACCTACTTGACAATGAGCAGACAGTCTTTATGAATGAAATCTCCAGTTGTAAAGACACACCTTCGCATTGGACCAATGAAATCACTCGTGTGTTTAAAATGTCAGTTAGTTGAAATGTATGTAAACAAAGGTTTCAAACGGCGCTGGACAGTTAGTTTTGATGCATAATGCAACGGCAAGCACGGTAAGAATTTTTTTTCATACGCTTTATTGAATTATGATATCGAGGTCCGTGAACTTTGCAGGGAAAATGCCTTTTACTCCGTGAAGATTTCAGTTATGAATACTGTCTGATCGATGTTAAGTAGGTCATGCGAGTTGTGTATCGTGTTATTTCTTAAAAGTTGACCCAGTATTTGTAAAAAATATTGCAAGACATATACATTTCCAGAAAGGAAATTCATTTCCGCGTTGAATAAGACCGGGTTCATGAACATCGCTGCAAAATTGATGAAGTAATGGCTGTTCATAGCGACGCAACCCGTTTTTTGGTGATTTCGAGTTGGATACCTTGTTATATATATATTTGATAGTGATTTTTTTTCAGAAAAGTTGATTTTCCGTTATAATATGATAATTTATCATTCAAAATGATGTTTTCACTGATTAATATCATAACCACACGCTAACCACCTGTGCTTTAGATCAACCGTTTCAACAACATTGAAGTGGTTTAGGGCTTCTTCCAAGGAGACTGACTTTCCTTGTGACATTGGAACATTATTGGGAACTTGGCCCCACCTTTTGCAAGGCTTTCCACAGCCTCGTCGTGGGATCGGACGTACGCAGTTGCATCTTCTGGTTTGAGCCAAAAAAGTCCCGTGCAAGGATGGTACTGCAACGTTCCGGCTTTTGTGTTGATACACATTGGTTTGCACATAAGCCCGCATCCGTGACTTGCAGTTAGCATGGACATAGACGGTCCGACCACTGGCGCCCGTATGGCGACGATTGCGTGGGAGGAGTCAAGATCTTTGCTAATGTCCACTACCGCGTAGTCGGTGTTTTCTCCAAGATAATTTATGCCTTGCACGGATACTTTAATATGAGTCGATTTTGCATCCGATGGCAGACACTTCATACTCGGCGTCCGGGCAGAGTTGTCGACTCCAACAGCGTTGAATGTCACTTGAACAGGAACAAAAAGCCAGTCATAAGCCGATGAGTTGGAAGTGTAAGAGTTACGGTTTTCTAAATATGAATCTAGTGTGTCCCACACCGGTACGGGGAGCAGTGACGTCGGTTCTGCGACTGGAAATGCATGTCCTGAATAAATATCTTGCAAAGCCTTATTGGCGTTTTGCCCTGTAAACAAAGGGCTGGCATTGTTCCTTTCCAACGCGTCTGATTTTCGACCGTTGGATACTGCGGTAAGAATCTGATCTCCTATTACATGTGGTTGAACGATATTTTGCTGATTTGAATTTTCACCCACAGCTGGGACAGGCGCCATATTTGTACGTTTAAAAGCTCCCTTTCGCCCCATACTTTCATGATACATCTGCGTCCTTGGATCATGGGAAGGCGCATCGAATTTTCGACCAACGCCGAGCATTGCAACCTGAGCTCTTGCGCGAGCTGCTCGTGAGGATGTTGGATACGCCATTGCACCATATGGACCTAATGGTCCTTCATCGGGAGCAAGAAAACGTTCAATTGACACGCACACGCCACGGACGGGGTGGCATCTTAAATATGGAGAGCCACATGGGCACATGGGTGCACGCTCATATCTATACCAGAATCGCGTCCAGTAGCCTCGATAACCGTCAATATTTACGTAACCTGGTAATCCGTCCATTTGCCTTAGTGCTGTATGTAGACCAGGTGTGTCTGGATAGTCAAAGTCCGGGTTAACTCTACAGTCAAAGAACTGGTGAAAGCGGAACATTTCCCATATATAGTCTACAAATGCGTGGTGGATCCAAAATAAGGGATCATATGCGGCTACTGCCAGATCAGAGAACTGCCCATCAACCCAAAGGTGATTGCCACCATGGAAAAGTTCAAGGTCGAATTCCTCTGCGGCAGTAGGACGGGAAATTTCGATCATCCGACATCGGGACATGACCGCTTGGATATTTCTTTTTGACATCAGCGAACTCTCGCTTCCTATATTTCTTGTCAGCGGACCGATAGGTGTTGCCCAGTTTGCAAAGGGTCCCGTGGTAACCAACCCGTCGCCGTTGCCATAAAACGCCGGTGAGAACAAAATTGTGTGTACCGGGTTGTCCATTTCGAAGTCAAGCGTTGAGTCCCAGTAAGGCAGTGAAACTCGTCTGTCAATACGTCGCATTGCTTCCTCGAACCTGTAAAAAAGAAGTTCCAAATGTATAGGCGACTGATGTTTTTTAACAGAGGCCAGACGGGCTAAATAACGTTTCATTTCAGACATGTCATAGCGTATATTAACTTTGAAAGTTCCGTACATGGATATTAAGACTCTATGCCATCCATAAAAGTTGGGACCCTGGTGGGCGGATACCTCTACGATGCCACGATGAAGTCTGGCGAACATGTCATACTCTCCATTCTGAAATATCATGCAAACGTACAAGGAGAAATATGATCGTGTTTGCACTAATAAAGGAGTAAAGTATATAAATCATCATCAATACTCGATAATCTGTTTAAACGAGCAAAAGATCGCGCGTTACATTAGGTTAAACCTATTGGCTCCAACGCGATTGTGACGAAAGTCGATATTTTAATGAGACACTTTCACTTGTAAAACATGAACAAAATGTCGTTTGCACTATATTATACATAAGCTGTATGTCTCCCGAGGAATTATTAAAATGGCTTTTTTCATAATTCAGGATTGAGACGATGCTCCAGTCGCATAAATAAGTTGCAAAATATTCAGTGGTTCCATCAACTTAGTTTTATAACATATCACACTCGTTCCACTGCTACCACACCTTTTGCTTTTTCGGACAAAATGGCGGCGATAAATGGTATTTTATGGCTGATCAGTTAGTTTGATGGCGAGCGGTACACCCACTATCATCCATACCATTTTCATCGCGCGCAATACTCCGAAAAATGCATTTCTGCTTCCGTCGGATATCCGTCTAATTTCCTGTCGGACGCGGAAACCTGTCGGCGGAAACAAACCACCTGGACCACCGGCCTGGCGCTTGCTACTTGACTGGTTTGTCCCTGTCGGAGTCATCATCTAACTCAACCATATATAGGCAAGTTAAAAATCTCAATGTATAAATACTATCTTACCAAAACATATTTAAATGACAATTTTGAAAAATGAGGATGCATGCATACACAATTTCCTTATTACGCATTTCCGGTCCCGGCCATCACTTATGAACTAAATGTTCCCGTTATAAACATTTATGAAGAAAGGTCTTTTGAAAAATATTATTAACAACAAACTACAAAAAAATCAAGTCGCCAGCAGAGATTTACATCGTTTCCTCATATAACAAACCACTTTTAAATTAGTAGTATCTTTGAATCATATTCATTTATCAACTATTACGCTTATAAAAGCATCGTTTATAAATACAAAAAAAGGCAGATAAAGGACAGACATGGTTGCACATATGACGTTTATCATACAAATATGTTTGATTTCTGTGACAATTATATTTAATTGAGAAAGTTTTCAGGGTTAGGTAAATTATACGAAAGATGCATTTAATAAGAAAACGAGTATCACCCCAAGAGTTTAAGTATCTTAATAAACGTTTTATTATATTTACAGATTCCAGAAGTCCATTGATAAAGTTTTGGTCCGTCTCCGTGATGTTGTAGTCCTTCCAGCGCACCGTGTCAGCTTTCCACACGAACTGCTTAACACAATAAAGGTGCACATCCTCCGGCGTCTCCAGTCTGGGGACATCGTTTTCAGCGTAGTCGATCCCTATCTCTACGCCAGCCTGCTGTCCACCATTTTCCCGTTGTCTGATGTTAAGAACGGGATCTGAAGCCGTTGGAAAAGCGGCGTTTGCTAAAGGTGTAAGTCTGTTCACACAGACGGCGAGCTCTTGAGGCAAGAAATTTCCTAGCGGGTCAGCATGTGTAATAACCAATACACACAAGACCACCGTGATTTCCTGAAAAATATATCCAAGTAAAAAATTCAGCGCAAACAGCATTATAATATCGACACGGAAGAGAACATACTGAATAGAACATACAAAAAAGTATTTAGCATCACAGTTTTACTAAGACAATAGTGAAACATTTCACATATAGAAGTCGTAAATGAAATGTAAGATGGATTTATAATAGTGTGTGCACAATATATAAATAGTTAATATTAAGTGTATGTTTGCAATTTCTCGGCATTATATATAAAGTTGGCAATATTATATAAGCTGGTACTACATGTTTATTTTAGAAGCAGTTCGAACTTATTTAGGGTAGGCCAATAACAGTAATAAGTTTTAAAATATTTTGTGCTGAGCTTGTAATGCAAACAAGTAAAACATGATTGTCTGTTTCGTTCAGGTCTGTTTAATCACGGGCATGTTCGTTTATCTACCAGTTTAAATAGCAAGTTTGTGAGAGGATGGTCTTAATCTTGCAAGAGAACGTCTGTATTTCTTTTTCATATTTTTTTTGCAATATCGCTCTAATTTGAGTTCTTGCTTAACAAGAACATATGTTTTATATTTATAATTCGTCTATAACAATTTCCAGAGTGGTTAAATCTTAAGGTTCTTTATTCCTAAGTTCACCAAAACCGTTAGTTATGAGAAAGTTATTTATATTTGATACCCAATGTATTTGCTATAAATTCTGTTTCTAAGCGTATAACTCTTTTGCATGTTATACACCTTTGTACTATGTGAGATTATGAACATTTATCAAATTTACAAATATTTTAGCGCATGACTTTGGCGACATACATGAGACAGGATTCCTACCGAGTTCTCCGTAGCGTAGCTATGAATTCTGTTTCTAAGCGTATAACTCTTTTGCATGTTATACACCTTTGTACTATGTGAGATTATGAACATTTATCAAATTTACAAATATTTTAGCGCATGACTTTGGCGACATACATGAGACAGGATTCCTACCGAGTTCTCCGTAGCGTAGCTATGAATTCTGTTTCTAAGCGTATAACTCTTTTGCATGTTATACACCTTTGTACTATGTGAGATTATGAATATTTATCAAATTTACAAATATTTTAGCGCATGACTTTGGCGACATACATGAGACAGGATTCCTACCGAGTTCTCCGTAGCGTAGCTATGAATTCTGTTTCTAAGCGTATAACTCTGTTGCATGTTATACACCTTTGTACTATGTGAGATTATGAACATTTATCAAATTTACAAATATTTTAGTACATTAATTTGGCGACATACATGAGACAGGATTCCTACCGAGTTCTCCGTAGCGTAGCTATGAATTCTGTTTCTAAGCGTATAACTCTTTTGCATGTTATACACCTTTGTACTATGTGAGATTATGAACATTTATCAAATTTACAAATATTTTAGTACATGACTTTGGCGACATACATGAGACAGGATTCCTACCGAGTTCTCCGTAGCGTAGCTATGACTTCTGTTTCTAAGCGTATAACTCTTTTGCATGTTATACACCTTTGTACTATGTGAGATTATGAACATTTATCAAATTTACAAATATTTTAGTACATGACTTTGGCGACATACATGAGACAGGATTCCTACCGAGTTCTCCGTAGCGTAGCTATGAATTCTGTTTCTAAGCGTATAACTCTTTTGCATGTTATACACCTTTGTACTATGTGAGATTATGAACATTTATCAAATTTACAAATATTTTAGTACATGACTTTGGCGACATACATGAGACAGGATTCCTACCGAGTTCTCCGTAGCGTGAGGATGAGTTTGTTGATTTATTAACTCTAAGAAGTTATCTAAAAAAATGCGTGCCCCATATTTTGGAGCAAACATTCAGGATTGGGGCAACAATGGAGTTTTAGTTATATTTGCTGGGTTGATACATAAATGACATCAACTATCTGAAATAATTTATTTAATGAAAATGATGCGTGTTGTGTGATCAATTGTTGAGATGAGTAATAAAGTTTATATTTTTGAAAAAGTTTATTCCAAGGGATTTTAACAAGCTTACAGTTTCAATTTAAGTATCGTACATATATAGCTCAAACTTGGTAACCCATCCGCTTTTTAATACCATCATTTTTGTTTTTGAGACATTGTATTTTCAAACCCACGCACTGCAATAATTTTCTACATCTTTTAACGTAATTCTAAGCGTTTCTAATGATTTTAAGAACAATACCATATCATCTGAGTATAATAAAAAAATTAAGTTCAGAGTATCAATAAATTTAATTCTTGGGAGGTTCTTTTGGAGAGCATAATTTTCAATATCATTTATATTTAACAAAAAAACAAAACAAACATGGCTAACAGTGGATAGCTGGGTTTTATGGTTATTTTCGTCATCTTTCTTGAAAAAAGGGTTCATGATTCCTTTACCCCATGCGTCTGGATACTCATGTGTTAATAATATAGGTTTTATAACTTTTTCAGAAACAGAATAATACTATCAAACCGGATTTAAACATTTCCGCTGTAAGTGCATCTATCCCAGGGAGGCCGTTTCATTAACGATCGTACAACAATTTTAGATTACGAGAGAATTTTGTAATCTTAATAAGTAGACGAACTAGCTTGCCATGCCCGTCAAATATATACGGCGCTTGAGATGCCAATGTAATTAATTTAGTACTGTAAATGTACAAGATAAGTATTGATGCAAAGCATCAAAGGGCGTCGGGAATTTCAGTGTAAAAGGCACTCAATGAAGTTACATGGAACGATTTTTTTTTCTACTGTAAATATTAATATATTGGCCGATTATTTTAAACAAAATAGAAAAAGATAATGGTATAACCATTATCTATGATTTTGTGTTATATCCCCCAAATAACCATTATTTATGATGTTATAATTCCCAAATAACCATTATCTATGATTTTGTGCTGTAACCCCCAAATATTTCATAGTTCATTTTATTTACATTGGTATCCTATTTTTACTGATATCCGTGCTCCGTGTGCAGTTTTCATTAATGGAACAGAACTGTGTAGGTTTAAAAAAAAATCTGCTTCATCTTGTAAGCGTAATTTCATATTTTTCTCAACTTCAAGGGGAGATGATTCTGAACTTATTCTTACGTTGCTTATTTACGATAGGGGTTGAGTACTCATTGATATGAAAACACTTTAAAAGTTTGAAAAAAAAAATGAATGAAAACTGTTTATTGTATAAAGAAGCTGCATTACACAATACTTTGAAATTCAGTAAAATATCATAATAGATTTATTGCTCCGATATTCATCATTTTCAATAGGGTTCGAGTAATACTGATATAAAAACACTTAACAAGTTTGGAAAGATTCAGACAAAAGTTGTGAAATCTTTTAAACAAGTGGAAATTGTTTATTTTGTCAAGTTTAATATAAAAAAATTCTGGACTTATTGTCCCGATATTTCTCATTTTAAATGGGGTAAAAATGCTCATTAATATGAAGACACTGTAAGTTTGGAAAGAATCTGATGAAAAATGTTGACATAATCACCTAACCAAGCAGTTTTTCACTTTAATCTTTAAATTCAAAGAGACATAATTCTGGACTTATCGTCCGATATTGCTCATATAGAGTTTGGGTTGGGTCCTCATTGCTAAAAAAACCTGTGAAAGTTTGGGAACAATCGGATGAAAATTTTGGACTTTGAACAAGGATTTCAAAACTTCTAAGGAAGATAACTATGGACGTAATGGTCGGATAATGCTAAAGGACCCATACCACCTGGATAGAAATAAGTGTCGCGCTTCGCGCTCTATATGTTGTTCTTAAAAAAACAAACTCCGAGGAGTGCTTGACTCTAGGGAAACGGGTTGCTGGGACACAGCTCCTCCTTGATAAGCGGCTGCTTCCTTTATCGCAACTCATTGTTACAATAAATAATACGTGTCGCGCTTAGCGCTATATATGTGATATGGATAGGCCTATGATAGACAACCATAAAAAATACATGGATAATAGATGTGTTGTTGGCATTTATTTGTTAATATAAAAACACGTGTATTTTTTATAAGATATTTAAGTCATGTAAAAAAATTAAATTAACGTTGTCACCAAGTTGCATCCATTAATTTAAATAAAAATGTCCAATTGTAGTAAAATGGATTTTAAAATGTCTACATAAAATAAAGCTTTATTATATTTATTAACCTGACTGAAAAAATTGTCAGCCGCCGAACTGTTCTGTTCGTGCCGGAACCCGGGATCGAACCGGGGGGCATTTAGATGACTGTTGCGTAAAAAACTTCAGTCTAACGCTCTCCCAACTGAGCTATTCCGGCAGACATTCACTTATGTACTGCTATTTGGTGAAGTTGTGTATAGCGATCGTTATTATATGTCTATTGATAAACTAATACATTGTACGTTTTCGTACCACTACGCCTTCCAATAAACTTGCTTGCGCGATAGGTCGTCAAATATCGTACTACATTGATTCTCCACTAAATAAGCAAATAAGAAAAACCACAAAATAAATATATTTTGATTAAGTTTTGTTTTTATACAAAACATCATTTGTTTTTATACAAAACCAGAAAGTTTCGCGTATTTGCCCAGTCCCTGTGATCCTTCCCCTGTGATCAGTTGTGGATCAGTTATTAATTAAAGCAATTAGCTTTGCATTATTGGCAATAAATGTTGTTATAAATGTAATAGGCACAAATGCAGTACTTATTTACACTAATTTACACAAAAAATCACCACTATGCAAGATATTCTTAAAACAAAAATATATACATTGATCCGTAATATAACTTATCCTCCCATAAGCGAAACAAAAAATGCATTTCATACTATGCGCCACCCTCCAGGGCGACGCCAATAATCATATGATATGGACTTAAGCAATTATGTATCTTCGAAAAAATGTATCGTATCGTAAATGTGTACTACGATGTTTATTGAATCTTAATTGTTGTTTTGAGAGTTTACCACAGAACGTATGTCTCAATCGGATAATTCTACGTTCAACAAATTATCAAACACGTCCGTAATATTTATGTTCTGGCTTTCACGATTTTTGTCAGACGGTGACAGCTAACTACAAATGTCCCTTAAGAGTTTATAAAGATGGTCGGTTGTAAGTGAATAAGCAGCATCAACCATTTTTGTTGTACATTTTCAAATAATTTCCGGAAGGAGTCCGGATGAGTTATAGCGAGATTATAAATGTTTAAACCTTCGTTTTCTTATTTTTTTAATGTAGCGCTCGCTCTTCTTTTTGTTTTATTATATTGTGACCCGACGTGTACTTGTACTAAATTTATACTTTTTTCTATAGTTTTATCAATGCTGTAAATATTGCGAAGCATTATAAAAGTATTCTTTCATCGCGTCATTCCTTATAAAAAAAAAATGGGATACAGTTTTAAAATCAAATGTTTGTCCTCCGAATATTTTCATTTCCCGAGAATACGTTATGTTACGGGGATATGGATTCGTAAACCGCTTAATTGAGGATATGAAGTGATGCCACCGGCATATTACATCTGATACATCATACGTTTAACAATAGTGGTTCATGCAAACATAGTGAGTAGGAAAAGATAATACGTTTAAGTATTTTATTTTTCTATATCCATCGTTGTTTTACTGTTTAAATGTTTATA
This sequence comes from Dreissena polymorpha, assembly GCF_020536995.1. Taxonomy (NCBI): domain Eukaryota; kingdom Metazoa; phylum Mollusca; class Bivalvia; order Myida; family Dreissenidae; genus Dreissena; species Dreissena polymorpha. Next base: position 145,074,269 of record NC_068357.1, read on the forward strand.
ACGTTTGCTTCAGCAAACTTGAAAATAGTACATTACTCCATTTAGCCAAATATGATGCAATTACAGCTTGTAACGACGCTGTTGTTTTTTTCATTGGAATGTGAATGTATGTTAATGCGTTTACTGAAGTGTATTCTTCATCCTCGCTTACATCAACTAATAACACTGGATAAAAACAGTATCGAATATCCCACAGCGAAACATTAAACAGTGTTTGACACTTCTAACGTTCACAGTCTTCCATTATTTGAAGGTTTCGTGTTTAAATTTGTGTTAATATGTGGTGTTTTTATAACGCATATTGTACACATGTGAAAAACAAAACAAAACGTATTTTGCATTTAATATTTAAAGGCGTTTTGCATCATACAGGATAACCACAAAAGCATCGCCTTAAAATGTATATGATAAATTGTTACATGTGAGCAAGATCTTAAATGTCATGGTTACCCGACGTGGGCAGTAATATTTTAACCAAACAACAGAAGGATATTGAACAGCGTTGTAAAATACTCCTTGGTCAAACGTGACACTATATCCTTTTTTATTAAACAGGTGTAAAAGTACCATTGTCAATTGTTGTGTAAAAATCCTACGTTTTTAATAATTCATAAACAATCTCTTCCGCTACACGTATAATACAAACATTGTTTATTAATTATTTTCTATATACGCCCCGTTCAAAAATATTCCATTTTACACGATATTCACATAGTGTTTCCGTTAGTGAATGAATATATTTGAAAATTCCTTTAAATCCACTCTGGCTGTGATTTCTGCATTTAATAAATGTATATATTTTTTCAAATCAGATACACAACGTATTTTATTTATAAATTAGACATTATGTAAAAGAACAAAACACTTACTTGCAGAAACCCCATGACACTAGTTTTCCAAACGACGACCCGACACGGATTGATTTCATTCGAACAGACGTTGTTATGCTCACTACGTGTAATATAATTTATGAACCCTTGCCTCCATATACTCCAGAGGCATAGCCATGTTTGAACCTGTAAAGAGGTTAAAAAGGAGAATAAAGATGGCATACAGCCTCATGATTATGATAAAAGCTTTATTCGTTAAATATTATGTATTCAAACAAAAGAACGAAACCAAAACGTTGTTCTTTTTCTTAATGCTAACCTTGTTGAATGTTGGCTTATATAGAAATCAGTTTCTGGTACATGGGATATTTTAATACTAAACACCGGGTTTATTATATGACATTATTTTAATAAGTAGAATATACTGTCTAAAAATGTGTTGTTCTTATATACCGGTTATTAATAAGTGAATAATAAATAGTTAAGGCTTTCGGCGGGAATTAAAGCTACGCGCTTTGCATTGACTTCGAAATACTAAAATAAGCAAAAATATGCAAAATTGTTGAGTGATTACAAATGATATAATTTAAAAAAACACTTCATCTTAACGAATGTGACGCATTCGGTGTTTGATGGAAATGTATTACTTGATGGATAGAGTGAAGCGCCTAACGAGCAATTATCTGTACAGACCGTTGTGTGGATACACTAAATTAGCATATTTGTAAAAAGATTTATTTAATATATAATATTTATTTATTAAATAATAAATTAGAACATGACTTACTTGTATAATGTGTTAATTTCTTATAAGTCCTATTGAAGTTATTTAAGTTACTTAACTGCATGTATGTTCTTTTTTGACGCCGTCTATGGCGTGGCGCCGTATTAGCATGCATTGTGTCGTCTATGCGTTCATTGTCACTGCATTGACAGGTGCCCTTATATGCGTTTAAGATGCCTACTTAAGCAGCATAGACAAATACGGGTAATACGTACAAAATCGATGTTATCACATGCTAATAACATGTTTCCCATGTAATACAACCATTACATATTTTTTTTATTACACATGTGTAATACAACATTTTTAAGCGTTTTCATTGGCTTAGTTTTCGTTTATTGACCAATCGCATTCTGTTATTTTGCTGAAATGACGTTGCAACGTCAAATGACGTCACGAAATGTAAACAGCATTCTGGATTTATCATTATGTTTGCGTAAATATTTATTTAAGTTGCTCATTTAAAAGCATGTGATAAAAAGATCTGACACTCGTTGTCATATCATACCATATTTTATTAAACTTGTCCAGGAAATTCGTTAGTACGCTCGCCACAGGCTCGCTTACTTACAAAATTCCTGAACTCGTTTAATAAAATATGGTATGATAAGACAACTAGTGCCAGATCCTGTATATATTACGCAAAAAGTAAAGGATGAATATCACTATTTGATTACCATTTTGTTCATCTGTTCTTCCGCTCGATATAGTGATACAATATTTAAAATTTTAGGTCAATTCAGTATCAACATTTTACAGCTCATTAGATTGTTAACTTAAAATATATTTTATAAGTACAGTCTACTCTCGTTATCTCCGAAGTCGGCGTGAACAAGAAAAAATATCGAGATAACGAGAGCTCGAGATATCCGTTTAGGCGTTTTCAAAGCAAAAAAAAAGGAGACGAAAATTTACCTTGTTTTTAACATCTAAATACCTGCTAAGTGGTCTAACTAAAGCCGTCACCGTGTGGCATAATACTCACAACGGCGTAATCATTACTGTATGAGATTCAATGCGCGTTTTTTTACGATTTTTTGAAGGTTAAATGTCGGATCAGCAGATACATGTATTATAGATGGATACCAGAAAGGATAATATAAAATGAAAAGTCATATTGAGTCTTATCTTTATTAGCATTCCGACCGATTGTCATGCAGTAACAGAACAGCACATAGACATGGGCGATCATTTAAATCCAGCAGTTAATTGCAGTTAAAGTGACAGGCCTTACTCAAGTGGTAATGGCTACCGTGTAGTCATTGATGCAATTAACGGATCAATTATCTACCGCACAGTTTTGGGAGCAGCCGGGCGAAGCGGGACGTTGAAGTATCAAAGAAAAAAAATCCTCACCTTTGCCGACACTGGGACAGTAATTCGCACTTCGAGATAAACCACAGTAAATACATGTAAAATCGGGACTCGCGAACTTTTTTTATCGAGATATCGAATTATTCGAAATAACGAAAATCGAGATATGCGATATTGATTAATATAGATAAAGAAGGAAAAAAAGTTTATTTTGTATCGCTTTGTAATCTTATATAACGGCATATTGCAGTGCCAACGCATAAACCATTCTATCAAAATATATTATTTCAATTTATCTTCAACATACAGAACAGAATATTTAATTTGACTTACGCACATAAAGCTCATCGTCATAAACAAACATATACAATAACAGCATGCGTTTGAAGTAAATATAAAAAAAATCATTTCGAACAAAGATCAATTTAAATATACACGAAATAAAACTGTTTTCGTGAGAGTGTCACATGGTAGTTAATACCTAATGACCACATAATGGCCAACATAGTTTTATGATTGCAATAAATATTACAATATCATGTACCTATGTTTTTTTGCAAGAGGAATATTATAATTGTATAATACATGTACTAATAAATACAAAACAGGATCAATGCTTAGATAATGAATATGCTCCTTAAGACTCTGTTAAATAAATAAAATGGAGAAAAGCTCGTGTTGAAATAACGATACAAAAAAAGCTGTCAGAAAATCAGTCGTTGTTAAATAGATTTATATATATATTTAGAGTTGGGAACTGTTGATTATGTTAAGTTGATATCATATAAATATTTACTCCATCTATGTTACAACTCGATAAAGATTAAGTTTTATGTTTTGTATTACCCCTTTGTTGACCACCTATACGAAAAGCGAAAATATAGTTGATCATAGGGATTTGTTTGCTAAACGAATATTAAATGCTCACATAAGGTTTAGGAAGATATTTATGAAGTTAAAATTTATTATCTCCATATACCTTTATGTATATACAAATACATATCTACATATCTATACACATATATCCACCTACAAACATACACATATACGTACACATAAACATATGCACGCATATATATTCATATGTACTTATATACTAGTAGTCATCATGCCCAACAGTCGAACACCTATGCGAAAAAAAAGATTATCTATGGGGATACTTTTGCTCGTAAGTTGTTTTATATAAATCGTACAATTTAGACAAGAAGTGTGACAGTTATTTGAGCAAACAATTAAAACAATGCATTCAATACTTAGTACACAACATATACATACAATGGAGCATAGCATTTCGACAAGACTATGAATTATACAACAAATGCGACTTAATTACTAAAGCAACAATACAAACAATGCCATCAGTATAACGAGGACCATAACCATTCATCAAGACTAGGATATGTGAAAAAATTGAGTAATATGTAAGCATTACATTGTTAGTTGATAAACTCGTATTTGTTTATTGTACTAATGCGCATTATGTTCGGTAGCTGGGGTATTTCGATAGTTTAAGTCTTGTAAAATCGGCACTGAACGTTCGGTCAGATCAGAGCCGACCTAGCATTTCTACGAGTTCGAGAAGTGTTTTCTTGTAGTTTGTGTTGGCAAGTAGCCGTTTTTGGTCATTTTTCGTCACGAGGCAACCTTTCCCAACAAAATGGTACATAGTTTACGAATATCGACCTTTAGGCAATTAATGGCTTAAAATGTAATGTTTGTGATTTCCTGTGTCAAGAGATACCTACCTTGTGCCTTGTGTATATACATATATTGTATCAGATTTTTTTTGTCAAAATGATGAAAAATGTTGTTTTATGACATATTGATAGTGTTAAAGTTTGGGCCACGCGCCCAATACCTGTGGATCATAACCCCAAACTTCTGAACAGTAATTTAAGACTGATAGTACATATGCGTCAAAAAGGTTAACATAATATTTAGCGGTATTTTGTTATTCTTAATTCAAGACATTAGTGAATATATGGATCGCAATCCTTTTCCCACAAGTGTTTTCATAGCCAGATCGAATGACCCACCGCTAGTAAATACAACCTCTAGGTAGTTAAACGAATTTACGACTTCAACTTCTTGACTTCAACTTCTTTGTTTTTATAAAACTATTTGTCGTTTACACCTACCCTTCCATAACACATATAACAGCACATTGTAGAGTGTCAACGGAAGTCGCCACTCACAGCGGTTAATCAGATTCGGGAAAATTTCAGAGCAATTGATAAAATCCTAATAACAAAGTGTGAACCGTAAAGGGAGGTAATTTTTCATCCTTGCGTCTAGTAAGCCATTATAAACCAAGCGTGGGGGATGTGGGATTGTGCCGGGAGGGAGAATGTCTTCGGGTGGGGTAGGAAATTTCCGTGAAGCTGGGGATTTTGTCCTGATTTTTGTTTATGTCCAACATTCATTTTATTTTGTTGGGGCATTAATAATTCGTAAAGTTTACAGCGGCCCAAAACTGCAAATGGCATGCTAAAAACCACAATATATATGAACATATGGGCTGTAAGTCGGGTGCTGAAAACTTAGTTTGTAGAGCACTGGATTGTCAATTCGAGAATTATGCAGAAGAATCCCAGATCGGTCACGAAACGATTTTGCGGATGTGGTTTTGATCAAACTTCTGTTGGTATTACGCCTGTCTCTGAATCAAGTTTTGTCAATGTCAGATATTGTATCAGAACATGCGCTACAAACTGGTACACCGGTAAGATGTGTCAAGCTTTTCAGGGATAAGTTGGCATTGTGACACTCTTTACATGACTGACATTCTGTAAAAAAAAAACGGAGAAAACGCAACACACAAATTAAAGGTTTAAGCTTTTTATTGACAACACTACTGAAAAGTGTTTTTTTTTCTCGCAAATTTAAATCACATCAATCAAAATATGAGGATATAGATGATTGATTAAGACACGTATTGTTTCTTAGCACATAATTCATCAATTTAAGAATAATCTTAACCTTGACAATTGATGTTATCTTGTCTCCAACTGGTACACTTACTAGGTGGTACAAATAAGTAATGTACATGTACTTGCTGTACGGAATAAAAGATCAACAACAGAGGTGTTTTTACACCACATTTTCGTTGACAGAGCTGTAAAACGAACGAGGTATCAACGTTTATTATGCTAATGTAATGCATTTTTTTTTTATAATGGATGGTTGTCTACACATTACCACCAACAAATTAATGTCTCCAACATTAAGAAATTAAGACACGTATACCAACTTATTAAACGCTTTATTTAAATTGATTGTCATTGAAATTAGTTAAAATCCATAATGACATAGCAAAACTGTTACACACAACTGTATATGAATTTTAAGGACTTCATTTCACTGAAACTTTTTCGTTTTATATAAAAAAAAACATGATTATGTGCTGTAAACGCATTAACTGATTAAGATTTGGAAATATTAAACTTTTTTTCACAATCACGCTTTAACTAAACCGGTGATTTTCTTTTATATTGTATGTATAACGGGAATCAATACTCGTACAATAAATCGCAGCAATAGTTATCTTTAAAAATATAAAACACGACCAACAATGATCAAGCCAATTAATTATTGAGATAAGACAAATTCGTTTCACACATGATAGATGGTAGTATTAATGAGCGTACAAGGTAGCGAAGTACTTTCTTTGACACCACAAGTCATAGTGATACGACCTTTAACCTAGACACAACGTACAATGATCTAATAGCATCTATGATTATTATAAATAGCATTTCATTAAACACATGATGCTTAATAAATATTTTGCTTAATAAATATTTGACAAAACTGTTTCACCGAACAAAAGAGACCTATAAACGTTAAAGGGACATTTTCAAAGATTTTGAAAAGTATTGAAGTTTGTCATTAATTGCTTTATATTGATAAATGTTAACACTGGATCTAAAAATCTCGAATAAAGAATAAGAATACAATTACAGAAAGAAAACAGTAATCCCCAACATGGCTCGAACCACTGAACCCTTAAGTGAAAGTCTAACGCTTAGCTCACTCGGCAATCCGTGCTCATACAGTGAGCGATGCATTTATACTTAATATAAGGCTAAGCAATCATCGTAGTGTCACAAAATATAACGACAACAACAGAACCCTCCAAATCATTCAATCGTTTTTCGTTGTAACGCTATGAAGTTTTCAGGTTTTTAAATCGTCAAAAGATGCATATTATGGAAAGTTAAGAGCATGGCAAATGTAAACGGACGACTTTTATCCCAGTGATCGGGGGGTTAATGTCGAAGTCGGCTCAAGATGCATACGTAATAAAAGCAGACTATAAACCGCACCTTCAATCTTTATGTTCAGTATTACTGCTTCCACGCAAATATCATAGCTACAACTAAAATGTGCGAATGTAAAAAAAATTCAATGATGTCAATTTACGAAAACGTGAAAGCTACCTTTAAGAGACATCTCCAATAGAGATTCTCTCGACACGAAACGAGATGGCGCTCATTTGATTGATTATTTACTATTAATAATATGTTTAAAAGCTTTGTGATACAAAATTATTTTGACCTTGAATTTTGATTTTTTATTCAAATTTGACATGTAACGCAGGCCAGTTAGAAGTTATTTCCCCAAATATATCAATAATTAAGCTCTTATAACAGATTTGTTGAAGTTTATAGTGATTTTTTTGTTGCAAAACACATAACGAAGATTAATAACGGACATCAGTAGACTATTATGAATTTTTGACTGAGTTGCTTTTGTGGAACTCATAGTGATTTTGTTATTTCACTAATAACAAGTTTTTCCGTTTCTACGTTTTACTTTTCTGGTCAAAAGGTATGTAGCGTCGATGGTATCTTCTTCCGCATACACTCATACAACGTACAGATATTATTTCATACCATTTTATACATGTCAATGTATAATTCATCATGTTCGTTGTTCTTTACAACAAGTGTTTCAAACATGTTAGATATATGATGTATTAAGATTAAGCTGAACACATTATAACTAAATTAATATAATACTATTATTTTATACTACTTTTTTGTAACAGAGAAGAGGTTTAAACACGCCATGTGTTGCTCACAAGAGAGTTAATAAAGTGATTAATTTCGTTAAATTAATTATAGTGTAGAGACAAACGTGCCAATTATGTAGAACGTGTTAAGTTTATTTATAATTGTAAATGAACATTAGCGTCAAGGGGCCTTTAATTATTATCTCAAATATAAAAGTAAAGAAGAAATCCATATTGACCACGCAATTTTTGTGTAGTCTTGCATTTCCAAAATATTATTGTTCGTATATATTGTTCCAAATGAGCAAGAATTCGTGGTCTGAAAATAGTGAAATGTCAGTTAAAAATTTAAATGTTTAAAACTAAAATCAGTAGAATACAAAAACAATAAAAAATAGACATTACTTATAACATTAAATTTGTTCAAACATCAACTTTGTATGTATTAACACATCGGTTAAAACAGACAAGCAATACGTATTCAATATATTTTGGATTTCATGCAATATTAACCCATTTATGCCTAGCGTCTTAAAAAGGCCTCGGCAAACAGCGCAGACCCAGATGAGACGCCGCATGATGCGGCGTCTCATCAGGGTCTGCGCTGTTTGCTTAAAGGAATTTTTGTAAGAAATATTCTAAATATAGAAATAAATATACTATACATCCCTTACTTTGAAAATAAATTTATCCAATTCAGAAGGATGGGAGAGTCCACTAGGCATAAATGGGTTAATTTAAGAAGCAGCACATACGTTTTCCTAACGGAGTTAAATAGAATCAGTAATGACTCTGGCAATATTTCTAATTACTATTGTATGTTGACAACATAATACATATTTAAATTTAACTTAATTTGGCAAGTGTGATCGAATTAATATACTGTTCCTTAATATTTATAGATTTAGCTTGTTAGAAAGAAATGATGTTCGGATTCATCAGCGTTTTCGTTACTTAGTTTGAATTTGCGTTCATCTCTAGGTTTGTTGTTAATTCTCATTGTCTCTATTTCCAGTTTATGGGCGTTAAATCTGAATGTTGATAACTGTTATTCACGATTTTATTACATATGCGATCTATATATTTTTTCACATGCGAATTCAGTCTTAAACGTGATAAAGTATTCTGATTTCGGTTGTATATCAATTGTGCAGTGCAAATATTGTTTAAAATACTGATCTTTTATGATCCGGATTCTATTTCACTAGAATAGTCATTTAATAGTTATTTAAATTATTCTTTAATATTCAATTTTGTTATTTTTATAGTTAACCCTGATAAGATAATTGTAAAAATTTTATTGTATGCATCAAAGTTTCCAGGTTAATAACTGAAGGCACGTTGCTTTCATGTATAAGAGAGGGAGTCTGCTTAATTCACATATGACAGCAGAATTAGAAGTATGTGAGCCAATATCTCGAATAGTTTTACCAAATTTAAAATGAAGATATCTACCTCTTTAAAGGGACCGTCATATGAAAACTTAACAACTTTTTTCAAGTAATGTAATATACCAGTCGTAATATTTTAATCCATAATTATAAACTAATAATTGTTAAACAATCTACGATATTTTAGAACTTTTCTTTTTTCGTCAATCGCGGTTGACGGTCCCTTTAACATTTTTAATTCCCCATATTGCAGATGCATATCTAATAATTGGAACAAATAAGGGGTCAGATAAAGATTTTAAGCATTTAAGGCTGTGTAATTATTTGCCTTTACTGCTCTTGATATATTACCAGTTAAGTGAAGTTTTAGGTAATGGTAGCCAAACTTATCAATTATTTATATACCATGTTGATTTATAGTCAAACTAGATAAACCTTTACTTTTCCTTTTTATTTTATTTATTTATTTTGATCCCCATTTACACGATTATTTAAATTATTTGTTTTAAAAAGTTTTGAGTCTCATGAAGAATATATGTGAATATATCTAGTATTTAAGAAAGTTCAGGAGCTGACTGGTATCTGAAGCTTGGGTAATGAGAAGATCATTTTGCACCTTTCTTTTACACTAAGGTTATTTTATGCATTTATGCCTAGTGGACTCTCCCATCATTCTAAATTGGATCAAGTTATTTCCAAAATTAGGGATGTCTAGTATATTTATTTCTATATTTAAAATATTTCTTACAGAAATTCCTTTAAGCAAACAGCGCAGACCCTGATGAGACGCCGCATCTTGCGGCGTCTCATCTGGGTCTGAGCTGTTTGCCAAATTTTTTTTTCTAGACGCTAGGCATAAATTGGTTTACTTAAATAACACTTTTGATAAAGCACGATAATGTTAAAGAAACACAATGAGCAATATTTAATCTAAATAAATATGTATTAGCGCTATTCTGGTTCATGCTGATAGGTAGTTTGCGACATGTTAATCTGCAGTTAAATATACATAAACCGTTTGTTGGGGTGTTATTTCAAAGCAAATAAGATGGAATTTGTGTATCTAATATCACAAAGCACATGTTTACAAGTTCTTCTCCTGAAACATTCTGAAACTTCGATATAATCAAGCTTAAACTGATAAGTTAAATACGAAATACAGACAAACTATATAGGCAATTAATAACCGGTTGCCGATAATGCAGTTAGTTTTCAAAAATCCGACAAAGATATATGAAACAAGATTGAACATGATTGATGTCCGATTAAGAATGATCTTCAATATGGTGGATGTTTAAACATATAGTAGTCAAGTTGGTGGGCGTGTAACAGCTAAAATATACTTTATATCAGTAACTGATGATATGATGATGATTTATGTCGATAGTTTTACATTTATACATTTAACCTCTTGCATGAAAACGTTGTAATAGAATAAAACTTTTTTAATTGACTGGTTTTTGATTATTTTGCTGACTGGTTGGTAATCTTTAAAAATTAAGTGAACGTACACACATGTCTCAATACGAAGTTCGATCAGAAGAACGGTTGGTGCACTTACCTAAGCGGCCCGGGAGTTGTATCGCTCCCGCCGCATTTGATTGTAGTGATGGTCATTACAAACGACACTAACAACTTAAATAATCAAAATGCACAAACGTGACTGTTGGTAAAGGGTTTATGATTGTTTGTAAAAACGGATAAGCTTTTGTTGATTTTTGTTTATACAAAGTTGTGGAGATACGGATATAGCTGTTATTTCGTATCTGGAAGTGTAAACATATCGAGACAATGTGATTATTTTCCGACCTTGATCTATAGATCGTATTATAACGTATCCGCGCAAATCGCAGCACATTTTAAATCAAAGACCACGATTTGAAGGTAAACTGTAATGGTTCTTGGTCTATTAGACGAATCGAATAACAGTGGTGTACATCAAACATAAATATACAAATAATGTTAAATGGTATGACATTAAGGACGTTAAAGTACATGGTTGATATTTACTAGTATCATTAAGACAGCGACATTTGTAATAAATGTAAATTACATGATATGATTCATTAAGATGAAGCGTTTAATGGGTTGCGTCTCTTTGGTATGAGTCCATTAATTTCGATTTATAAGCACTTTAATTGGATAATTTTATTTGCAGAGAGCCATTTATTATCAAGAATTGCTTGCGCTGTTAATTAGCATATAAGATTGTGCCATATGGCTTATTAACAGCTTTTTCAACGAAACTTTGCGTGAAAGCACAAAGTATGTTGATTTCTTATTTTTCTACAGCAAATTAACGGGTGCTGATTCATTCAATTTACATGCAGAACGTGATGTTCTTACGAAAAAAGTCATGTTACGTTTATTCGGATATTTAATTACTATCCGAATACTTAAAAGAAATTATAAATAATGAAACTTAAGAAACAAGGGAAACTTCAAATACTTGCACGTAATTGATTATTATAACGTGTTCCTTTTTATTCGAGAGCGAGTATAAGAGGTAGACAGAGTGTGCCATTGGTTTATGTGCCCACGTTGACATTCATACGAAATAAACACTGTACGTAAATAATCAAAGCGCTGAAGGCACTGAAATTGTTCGCTAATCAATAATCTAAGACGCAACTCATTTTGTCAAAATTAGGTTTTAGCTTTTTTAATCGCAAATTTGAAATGGACACAAGCCATTAAAATTTATAAAGAGTGTGTCTTAACGTACCGATCGAGATGTGTGTGCACTGTTTATCATCCTATTTATCTAATAGATATAACTTAGACAAAATAACAACAACATCTCCGTTTTGTGACGTTGTGAAAGCATAGAAAGTATGATGAAAAATGTATAATGAGAACCAAATATAAAAGATTATTTGCAACCACTATCATATTAAATGAATATTGTTGGAATATCGAATACCTTATCGCACTAAGAATGTAATTTCATAATGGAAATTCCATGTACACAATTTTTGATTTTTGACACCATATATAAATTCAAAATATACAATACGATAATTGATGAAAAAATTAAATAATAATAATTTACGAGCACTACTTTTTACTCACGAATTAGGTAGTTATACAGACAGCCCTGTTGACCCGTACTTTGTTGTTGATGCATTACTTGTTACCCTGGCAGTTCACACGGTGCCAACAAGTCTCTAACCTTAACATTGGTATAGAATATTAATGCGCTTTTCGGCGAAGTTGGTTTACCCAGCTTGACCTTTACATAACGCCAGCAGATAATAATGAATATATTCGAATATTTCATAGGCTGATTCGAGTGAAATCCTCTGAACTATGGCGGCATCACTGTGTCTGTACACAGCGTAATGGATGTAGCATCGTTCAGTGTGAGGAATTCCAGACTACTCTCTGCATGTTCAAACAACGCAAATTGCGGCCCAGTTACAATTACTCGTTAAAATCCATTTCGCATAATTTCAGGGTCTTTACTCGGTCACTAAATCGTCAGGTCGTTAGGGTAAGACATAATTGACTATCGATAAACACAGTTTTGCTTTCAAGATGAGAAAACAAACACTACAGAATTAGTATTAGTGTCTCGATAAGAGGTTAACTATCTAACCACAAATGCTTGCCGTACTCGGTCAGCTCGTCTGGAAATCGTTCCTGAACGCCTGGGTAGGCTAACCTGAAAAAATCGTTTATTGATTTTCTTGTATACGCTCCGTTAAAAAATATTCCATTTAACACGAAATTCACATTATGTGTCCATTTGTGAATAATTATAGTTGAAGAACTGAAACCTCTGGCAAAAATTAAACAATTCTTTATCGGCGCGGATGCGGCAGTTATCAGGTTTGTCGTACTTAACGAAGCTGGCTGAAAAACATGGTATTAATCTTAGCATTAAACTTAACAAGCATAAAAGCTTGGTTAATGAATAAAACAAAATTCTGTAATAGTTCATAAATTGAGTTTGATATTTCGAATTCTAGCACAAAAGTCGAAGCAATTAGTTACGCTATCTGTTCGTTTCTTCTTTTTGAAAGGATATACAATATATAGATATCCAGGGATTTTCCGATATATGCTGTGAATTTATCATTCTTTTATGTCACGTACAAAAAGAATTTTTACAGAAATGTTATCCTTTTTGATTTTACAGTCGGCGTTCTTCGGATATACAGTCCGTGTGATCATAAACAATTAAGATGTTGTTCTTTTTATGAAAAAAAATCAAGCCGTTGTTGTTTTTTTTTGGCTTATAAAATGTTAAACATCTACAGACTAAAAAAAGGTTTACGAACATGTATATATGCACCTGTATCCAAATGTTTACAAATAGAAAAGTACGTCTTTATTGCATATTATGTCATAGAAAATAATAAAATAAACACAGCTTTTTTACGTTATAATATATGTACGCGCATTTTTCTATAGACAATACACCACCACCACCCTAATCATCATCATCATCATCATCATCATCATCATCATCATCATCATCATCATCATCATCATCATCATCATCATCATCATCATCATCATCATCATCATCATCATCATCATCACCATCATCATCATCATCATCATCATCATCATCATCATCATCATCATCATCATCATCATCATCATCATCATCATCATCATCATATAATGAGTTGCTTTTGTTTTTTACATTGTTTTTTAAAGTCATGTGAAAGTCTGGTCCATGATTAGAGAAAATCACAGGGACAACTTTCCTTTATTTCGTAATTAGAATCCACATGTATTACAAAAGCAAACACCCAACACTAACAGCTAAGGAAGCAATCTCATTCAGAAATCTTTATGATAATGTTGGTTGTTTACTTCTGGTTTTAAACTATAGAATAGCGAACGTTTTTTACTAATATGTATATGTTAAATTAAAAAAGACAAGGTACAACATTGAGAAGGTTTCGAGCCAAGGGGACTGATTTTCGTTTATGGTAATGCTATTTTTACTACGTCTGCTTTCAAACTATAGAATAACGGACTTTTTTGTTTATATTTTTCATGTTTGACTCATGAAAGATAAAGCACACAATTAAAGTGGTTTACAGATTCTGCCAAGGAGACTGATTGACCATGTGACACTAGAACATTATTGGAAATTTCGCCCCACCTCTTACAACGCTTTCCGCAGCCTCGTCGTGTGATCCGATGTACGCAGTTGCATCTTCTGGTTTGATCCACAATACTCCTGGGCATGGTTTGTACTGCAACGTGCCGGTCCCTGTGTTGATCCACATCCGTGATTTGCAGTTACCATGGAAATTAGCGGTCTGACCCTGAGCCTGTATGGGACGATGGCGTGGGCGGAAGATAGAGCTTTGCTGTAGTCCACTTTTGCATTCTCCTAGATAATTTAGGCCTTGCGCGGACACTTATATATGTGGCGATATTGCATGCGATGGCAGACATTTCATACTCGGCGACTTGAGCTCCTTCAGCAGGAGCAAGCATAGATTCGTTTACGTGACACGCACAAGCGACGGGCCGAGTCGCATCTTAACCCATTTATGCCTAGCGTCTAGAAAAATGGCCTTGGCAAACAGCGTAGACCCAGATGAGACGCCGCATGATGCGGCGTCTCATCAGGGTCTGCGCTGTTTGCTTAAAGGAATTTCTGCAATATATATTCTAAATGTAGAAATAAGTATACTAGACATCCCTAATTTTGGAAATAAATCGATCCAATTTAGAAGGATAGGGGAGTCCACTAGGCACAAATGGGTTAAATATGGAGAGCCGCAAACGGACACATGGGAGAACGTTCGTATCTATACCAAAATTGCGTCCAGCAGCTACGATAACTATACGGTAAATGTAACCTCATGATTCGTACATCGGACTGATTGCGGTATGTGTGTGTCTGGATAGCCAATGTTGGGATTAACTCCACAGTCAAAGAATTGGAGAATACGGAATATTTCCCAAATATTTTTCTGACAAAATAGCTGCGATAAACGGTATCTGATAGGCTCATACGTTTGTTTGATTGGCAAGTAATTATTTAATATAAGCTTATGGCTTAAACGCTGAAACAGTTAAACTCACGTGACTCGATGCTCGCGAAAAACTTGCTTTTACAACTAATTGTTAATGCGTGATGTATTATTCCGATTGAATGTAAACTGAAATTTTACGCTAGTAAGCTCATTTAAAGAATGATCCGTAAATACTACCTCAAGGTTGTTATTACACGATACTAATTACCGGTCATTAAAAAGCAATATTTTCTTTAAACGTGTTACATATCTGACATAATTTATCCCATTATTCTCAACACCCTGCAATTCGTTTTCTCACAGTTTACCACATTAATAATATCAAAGGGATTGACCGCAGTTATCACATTCTCGCAGTAGCCACAAAGCAGACGCACAGGAGACGCTATTACGCTAAAGGAAAGAGACACCTACGCAAATTGATTATAGTGTTTACTTTTCGAACCTCGAAATGACTACTTCGTTACCGCGGTACACACGTGAAATATGACTTTCGTAGTGAACTATACTGGCCGTTGGCCGCTATTTCCAGCTGTAATATAAAATGAATTATGAATCTAGATAGACCGTTGTATGCAGGTGATCGGTGTTCTCAGGTGATCAATAAGTCAGGTTGGACTGTAAGTATGTCTCAAGTTAGTTTTTTTCCTCCATATATACATCCGTCGTAAACCAGTTGTATAGGTATTTAAAGCTTTAACCTTGCTTCAATACAACCAGAAACATAAATAATATAAAGCAACGTTATTGGGAGCCAATTTGTCAAAATATGCTTAGGCCTTTCACCCTTTGATATACAAGTTGTTATACCCCATGTTGGGGCTACGTAAAATGAAAAATTTTAAACTATTGTTTTGAAATTGATTTTTTCAATGGAACAAGATCCTTCGATCGAATGTAACAAACTTGAAATACTTAATATGAATAAGCATTATAATTTTAAAGTAGGAAAATGTTCCAAAATTAGTCCTCATCAAAAGTTCTGAACATAGGACTTAAATCTAAGGCTTTAAAAATGTGTGTGTATTATAGTTTGAGTTATTTCTAGCGTTTCTGAGCTTTGCCATATGGCTATTTCCACACAAACCACGTCCTAAACGAGTTATGTTCCTCTCGAAACACGATTGTTTACGGTATATGTTTTGGACAATCATGTGCAACTTACGTAACTAAACGTCCAATTATTCGAATAAAAACAACGCTTTTATCGAACGTATAAAATGGTTAATGGAGACTGAATTTAAATGATAGATTTTAAATCTATAAGCATTTATCAAAACCGGTATGGATTCGGATGAAAGCTGTGCCCGTTTTCAGAAATAATACTGTGTACAGATATACGCAGCGATAATATGAAGCCCAATAACAAAGCCCTTGGAAATACTTAACCATAAACTTAACTTATATGTAGCCTCTCAATAGAGTACACTCTTTATTGTTTAAAAAATGAATGGCTTTTATTTGTAATCTCTAACTACCAGCGAAACTACCACCAGTCACACGTCCAGTTAGAAATTGCGTTGCGGGAGACCTATACCCGGGTCTTTTATCGCGAACATACTCATGATAATAATATGACTCAAACATGAGTTGGTGTTTTTCAGTTTTTAAGATCAAGTTGATCATTATGCTCAAATTGGGGTTCAATTACGTTTTTGTAAACAGTTTTGAGTCTCAGGAAGAATATATGTGAATATAACTAGTGTTTAAGATAGTTCAGGAGCTTGACTTGTGCTGGCAAAAATGCTAATGAATTGAACTCATTATTTTTTTTTTACAATTGCTGGTTTCTTACCACAAACACATTTCAAATGCAAAATTAAAAGAGCGAAGCAGAAGTTAACAGAGGCCTTGAAAGAGGTTCGAGAATATACATTATTCAGAACACAACTTATACTTTGGTAGAAACTTTTTTTTTAATGTGGCCCACCTGTTTTATTTGAAAAAATCGCATATTGAAAAACAAGCAAGTTAGTGTTAATTCATTTTCAAGGAGAATAAATTACCCCATGTTTATGCATACCTCACACCAATTAGCGGTTAAACAGTTTTCGCATCTTTCCGCTTAGAAACTTACGGTGATTTGTGTCCCAATCAATGCCGCACAAACAAACGCAATTTTGAAGAAGCATCAAGAGGTTTTGCGTACTTAATAATTTGTTAAAAAACGCGAAAAGCGATATTTAATCTAAATAATTATGTATTAGCGGTGTTCTGGTTTATGCTGATAAATACTGGCGACATGTCAATCTGCAGTTAAATATACGTAAACCGTTTCTTGGTGTGTTATTTCAAAGCAAATAAGATGGAATACACAAAGAAGATCACAAAACACATGCTTACTAGTTCTTCTCATAAAAAATTCTGAAACTTCGATATAATCGATGTTAACTGATAAGTTAAAAACGAACTAGAGACAAACTATACAGGCAATTGATAACTGTCTGCCGAGAATTCAGTAAGTTTTAAAAAATCAAAAAAATTGAGCTGAACCTCCAATAAACGATTTAAAGCAATTTTTACAATAATTATGTCATACTTCAAATGTATTACCATTTTTACGAGTAATAAATATTGTACCTTCGGATAAGCTGTTGTTGTTTTTATTTGTGAGCAAAGCTCACAAATAATACAGACGCAATTTTGCAAATCATTATGGCTTAGCTACGGTAGGAACCGTAATCCATGACTGCCTGTGTGGATAACTGCAGTAAAATTTAGCAGACGACAAAATTTAATGCTTAAAGCGTTTGCTCTAACCACCTCACCTGCCTGTTCTCACTGGTACACTTCATAGTGTGTATTTAAGAGCTTGTAAGACAACGTTGGCCAGTCTAGTGTTTATCATTTAAATCTGTACATATTTGCTGCTTTCGGGGGAAAACAGGGCTTAATGCATGTCAAATAAGATTAGTCTGTGCACACTGATTAGCTGTATCAATGAATTGAAAAAAAACCCACACATCTCGACCTGTGCTTTAAGACACACTCTTTATAAATTTGAATGGGTTGTGGTCATTTCAAACTTGCGATATAAAAAGCTATAACATAATTTTGAAAACTGAGTTGCGTCTAAGATTATACAACAGCGAACAAATTCAATGCCTTCAGCGCTTTGATTTTTTAATACAGTGGAGATACGGCTAACAGCTATTACAACGGTGCAAGTGGTTTCGTATCTGGAAGTGTAAATTATCGAAACAACGTGATTTTTTCCAACATGGATCAATAAATCATATATTAACGTATCTGCGCAAATCGTAGTTAATCTGAAATATAAAAAAAACAACGATTTAAAGGTAACCTGTGAAGATTCTTGGTCTATGGGACGAATCGCATATCAGTGGTGTACATCAAACATAAATATACCAATAATATTGAAGCTTATGACATAAAGAACGTTGAAGTACATGGTTGATATTTACCAGTATCATTTGTACGACAACATTTGTAATTAATGTAAATTATATGCTTAGGGCCATTTTAATTAAGCGCTTAAAGTTTTGCATATCTTAGGTATCAGGCAGTTGAGTTGTGTGCTGTAATAAGTAGAGAACTATCCATTATCAAGAAATGCGCTTTGAATTAGCCTATGAGATTGTGCCATAAATTGTTTAACAGCTCTGTCAACTAAACTGTGTGTGAACGCACCAATTTGGTTAATCTCGTATTCTCTACATCAAATAATCGTGTCTATAATTCGTTTTACGCGCTGAAGACGGTCTGCATAAGTTTTTACCACGTGCTGATAAATTCAATTGTCATGTACAGCATGTTGTCCTGACGCAAAAAAAGAAATAACATGTTACTTTTTGAATTGTATACGATTATTCGGATACTAATTTACTATCCGAATACTCACAGGCAATTATCAATTATAAAACATTAAAAACAGGGGAAACTTAAAAAACTCGCACTAAATAGATTTTTATTTTATATTCCTTTTCATTCGAGAACAATTATAAGAAGCAGGCAGAGTGTGCCATTGGTTGATGTACCCACATGGACATAAATACGAGATAAACACTGCGCATTAATAAAATGCACTAGATGTTTGTTAAAAATTAAAAATACATCATGTAATATGTCAACAATTGAGATTGGTACTTCGAATTCTTGCACAATATACGAAGCAATTTGTTGTGTTATGTGTTCGTTTTCACTTGAGAGAAGAATACACAATATATAGATATCCGTGGAGTTTCCAATATTTGCTGTGGATCAATTATTCTGTAATGTCATGTACAAAAGGGCATTTTTTGAAGAAACGTTATTCATTTTGTTATTCACTCCTGATCATTGTATTGATCAGCGTCATCATCACAATCTACATTTCATGACATCAAACTATTATATTCGTTGTTAAAAAGAATTCAAAGAAGATTGAAAATAACCTTTAAAATAAGTATCAGGATAATGTGCAATCACACACGAATGTCATTGATGTATTTGCTGCGTTGTAAGTTTCATTTGTAAACATGCATTGCATTGTCTCTTATAATTCATTTATCTACTTTGCAGTTTAAATTTTAAATGCGCATTCAATTGTCTCGTTAAGTTACTTGATCTTGAACTTTAATGCAATGTACTTGCTACACAAGTAAATCACATCTTTTTAGTGGCCTTCATCAGCTCTCTGCTGTTTGTAAAAATTTGTTTATGAAAATTGTTCATCATGCTGTTTTAATGCAGGAGAATTTTGTTTAATTTGCTGTAATCCAATTGTTTTAGACCTTTTTGTATAAATACTTATTATCACAATAAATGCTGCCAAACTATATCGACTGACTAAATAACATAGCAATTAAGCAACCACTTCGAAATTTGCTAGACCAACAGGTTAAGTATATTAATTGTTTTTACATGTCAATTAGACAATGGCATGTACGCGTAAAAAGACAATTGGCTGTAGTCAAGTAGGTGTTAATACATCAAACTATAGTCGTTCAAATAAGTTACATTCTTTTATTTCATCCATAAAATATAATTTAAGTTTTTTGTTTTAACATATTTGCTTTTGAAAAGTCATGTGAAAATCTTGTACATGACTAGAGGAAATCACTAAGACAATTTACCGTTATTTTGTAATTAGAATCCACATATATTACAAAAACAAACAACCAAAACTAGCAGTTAAGGAAGCAATCCCATTCAAAAATATTTATAATTATGTTATAATTTGACTTCTGCTTTGAAAATAGAGAAAAAGGGACTGTTTTCATTCAAATTTTTCATGTTTTACTCAGAAAAAACTAAGCAAGACAAGAAATGTGGTTTAGAGCTTCTGCCAAGGGGCCTGACTTTCCTTGTGACACTCGAACATTATTGGGACTTTGGCCCCACCTCTTGCAAGGCTTTCCACAGCCTCGTCGTGGGATCGGACGTACGCTGTTGCATCTTCTGGTTTGATCCACAGTATTCCCGTGCATGGTTTGTACAGCAACGTGCCGGTCTCGGTGTCTATGCACATTGGTTTGCACATTAATCCGCATCCGTGACTTGCAGTTACCATGGAAATAGACGGTCCGACCACTGGAGCCCGTATGGCGACGATTGCGTGGGAGGAGGCTAGAGCTATGCTGTTGTCCACTGCCGCGTAGTCGGTATATTCTCCAAGATAATTTAGGCCTTGTGCGGACACTTTTATATGAGACAATATTGAATCCGATGACAGACATTTCATACTCGGTATCTGGGCAGAGAATTCGGCACCAACAGCGTTGTATGTCACTTGAACAGGAACAAAAAGCCAGTCATAAGCCGATGAGTTGGTAATGTAAGAGCTAGGGTTCTCCATATATGAATCTAGTGTGTCCCACACCGGAACGGGGAGCAGTGGCATTGGTTCTGCGACTCGAAATGCATGTCCTGAGTAAACAGCTTGCGTAGCTTCATCGACGTTTTGCCCTGTAAACATACCGCTTGCATTGTTCCTAAACAAAACGTCTAATGTTCGATCTTCAGATACTGAGGCAAGAAACTTTGCTCCTATTGCAAGTGGTTGCATGATATTTTGCCGAGTTGAATTATCACCAACAAATGGGAAAGGTGTCATTTGTTGCTGCGGTACGGCCCTCCTTTTACGTCTAAAAGCTCCCATAAGAGCCATGCTTGCTTGAGCAATCTGCGTCCTTGGTTCAGCGGGAGGCGCCGGGAACTGTCGGCCGACGCCGAGAGTTGCAACAAAAGCCCTTGCTCGTGCTGCTCGTGGGGATGCTGCCGTTCCTGCAGCAGAGTAACCCATCGGACCTGGAGATCCTTCATCGGGTGAAAGCCTGCGTTCACGTGATACGCATACGCCACGGATCGGGTCGCATCTTAAATATGGAGAGCCGCAAAACGGACACGTTGGAGAACGTTCGTATCTATACCAGAATTGTGTCCAGTAGTTTCGATAGCCATCAATGTTGATGTATCCTTGTAGTGCGTCCATTGGTCTGAGTGCGGCGTGTAGATCAGGTACATGTGGATAGTCAGTGTTTGGCTTAACTCCACAGTCAAAGAATTGGTGAATGCGGAATATTTCCCAAATATAGTCTATAAATGCGTGGTGGAGGAAAAATACTGGATCGAAGGCGGCTGTTTCAAGCATACTTAACTGTCCACCGACCCACATGTGAGGGCCACCATGCAACGCATCAAGATCGAACATAGGTGCGGCAGTTAGAGGGACGATTTCGCTAGTCAGACAACGCGTCATTATATTTCTTATACTCTCTTTGGTAAGCAGCGAACTGTTAAAACCTATATTTCTTCCTAGGGGACCATTATGTGCTGCAAAGTATCGGAAGGGTCCCGTGATAACCGGTCCATCACCGTTTCCAAAGAACGCCGGTGACCACACAATTGAGTGTACCGGATTGACCATGTCGTAGTCAAGCGTTGAGTCCCAGAACGGCAGTGAAAGTCGTCTGTCAATTCGTCTGATTGCTTCCTCGAACCTTTAACAAAATAATTCCAAAAGTATAGACGACTCATTTTTGAGAGGGATGTAACAGACTTAACTTAGTTTCATATCAGAAATTTAAAAATTTGAATATCAACTTTTAGAGTTCCGTACATGGCTAGGTAGACTCTATGCCACCCAAGAAAATTTGGACCCCCATGAGCGGAGTCCACTGTAATTCCCATATGATATCTGGCGAAAATGTCATACACTCCGTTCTGAAATATAATGTAAACATACGATTAGAAATATGATCATTAATGCAAACATGAAGTAGGTCAATGGTTTTTGTGTTTCATACAAATCACCATCAATACTTCATTTTCCGTTCAAACGTACGACGTTTAAACCTACTCCCATCAGTGCAATTGTTACGAAAGCCGACATGTTATTGAGGCATTTTCCCGTGAAGAACAACAACATGTTTTCGTTTGCAATAAATCATGTGTGTGTTTCCCGAAAAAATACTAAAATGCATATTCCCATAAGTGAGGAATGGATTCGATGAATTAATTGACAAGGCACCAAATAATAATTTGCTTCGCCCACTAAGTTACATATAACGATCATTCCACTACTCTTAGACTTTTTGCTTTTAAAAACAAAATGGCTGCAATAATCGGTATCTTATTGGCTGATCAGTTAGTTTGATTGCGAATGGTATTTACTATATGTTAAAACATTTTATTTTCCTACCATTTTCAATATGCGCACTACTCCAAAAAATGCTCTTCTTTCTCCGTCGGATATTCGTCTGATTTCCCGTCGGACGCGGAAACCTGTCGGCGGAAACCTACCACCTGGACCACCGGCCTGGCGCTTGCTTCTTGAGTGCTTTGACCGTGATGTTTTCATCATCTTATTGAGCGATAAATATGCAAGTAAAAATCAATAATTAAATATATTACCTGACCGAAATATATTTATATCGCAGTAAGGAAATGCGGATGCAAGCAAACATAATTTGCATATAACACATTTCTGGTCCCTGCCACTAGTTATACCACGATATAAACATTTTAAAGGTATGTAGATACTACAAATCGATGACAAACTTCAACAAAATCTTGTTATACAGGTCGATAACATAGAATCTATGGTAATTATTTCAAACCCCTATTATAAGAAGTATCTTGCATTCATATCCATGTAACAAATAGGACGCTCAAAGACGCATAATTTATCGAATACAAAAACAACGCTTTAAAAGTAATCACGTTTGCACATACTTAGTTTTCAAATGAAATAGAAATTCAGATAAGTTTAATTATACAAACGATCGATTTTATAAGAAAACGAGTATCATTCTAGCTTGCAATTATGTAAAAAAAAAATCTGTCTTATCATATTTAAAAAACTAAAGTCTGGCATTAAGGTTCAGCTTACGGATGCTAGAAGGCCATTGATGAAGTCTTTGTTCGTCTGAGTGATGTTGTAGTCCTCCCAGCGCACCATGTCCGCTTTCCACACGAACTTTTGGATACAATAGAAGTGCACATCCTCTGGCGTCTCAAGTCTGGGCACTTCGGTGCCAGCGTAGTCGATCCCTTTCTCTACACTAGCCTGTTGTCCAGTATTTTCCCGTTGTTTGATATTTAGACGGGCTACTGAGGCCAATGGATCTGTGGCGTTTGCTAAAGCAGTAAGTCTGTTTACACATTCCGCGAGCTCATGAGGCAAGAAATTTCCTAGCGGGTCAGCATGTATTATAACCGATACACACAAAACCACCGTGATTTTCTGAAAAATAAATCAATAAATATGAGATACAAATTTTAAAGCATTCATGTCCTCAGAATACCTAGAGTGTCCTTGGTTACTGGGACGTGAATTTGTAAACCCTTATTCCAGGATAGAACTCGATGACGCCGGAATATGACCTTTAATACGTAAAAGTCAAATCATTGCATACATATATTTTCATTGCCTTTTGAACTTTGTTAACATACGTTTCATCCGTTTATTTGTATCGTATACATGTATGTTTCATGAAGTAGCACATTCTCTTTCGATGTTTTGTCAAATACAACACAAAATGATCGTTAGAAAATTTTCATATACATGTGTAAGCAAATCAGGTAATTGACTGTCGGTACGCAACCGTTATTTATAATTTATTTTAATAACTTTATTTATTCTAAACCATCAGAGACGTCTCTGATACCATCGATTCCCAGTGTATTTCGATATTAGTAATTCTGTGAATTAGTTTGTGATTTGGGTCCTATATACAACAATATGAATGCACCGTGTCTGACGAATCAAAACAATCAACTTGTAGCGCGTGCACTATTTTATTGCCAAATCAGAACAACCATTTACCAGCGCCTGTACAACAAATGGTTTTAATGATGATACTAATGGGTTGTTTAAACTCTGACAACGTTTATGTTGCGTGCAACATTTTAAATGCACCAATGCAATGTGTTTAACCCATGAATTTCTCTATAACAGCAATAGAAATAGTATTACCCAGTTCAATTAGATTAATGACGAGTTGTATTCCATCTCATATATTGTAGACGTTTTATGTACTCCTATGCAATTAACAAGCCAGATAGGATGACGTCACATTCTAACTTTTTGTTAATAACAATCTGAAGTCTATTGAAGCATATATTTTGAAACCCACAAACGGTCTCCAGGATATGTTTGCTCTATGGCCATTCATATGAATTTGTTATGTAAATTGCCTTGTTATCACAAATTCAACAATATATAGCCATACAAACTCTCATAAACAGAGAATGGGATTATTGAGAAAGTTAAAGCCTATTAGTCATATTTAACTATATTGTTATATTAATGATAAATCTTTATAGCTTCTGTTCCATAAAATTTAAATTAGTGTTTGGGCAATGAAATTCAAAATACAAATACAATGCAATTAAAACTGACAACGGCACTGTTCATTTTTTATCAGAATGTACTTCTATGTAAAGCATGCACTTGGGTGATATATTCAATACGTTTGCATCAACTTATTATATAATTAAGGATTAATAATTATAATGATAATAATACACAAACAATAAGTTATCGAATATCCCACAGCGAAACAACAAAAATGTCCTTTCCATTTCTAACTGTCAAAGCTTTGCTTTATAAAAGTTTAATAGTGTATTTCAGTCTCACTCTTCATGATACATAATATTTACATATACATTCAATAAAACAATCATTAAAACCTTTCTAAAAGAAATATGAGAGACTCAATATTCATGTTAACATTCTTATTACATAAGACGAACATTACTATAGTGGCAGAGCAGAACAGATAATGGAAGAGAGATAACCCTAAAATCCAAATGTAATTTGCTCATTGAGGGTTACCTCCCTTCCCCACAAATTCCTACATTATCCAGATGAATGACAAGACACTCGTAATGTGAGAGGCAGGCAAACAGCCATGGCAGACAGACCAGGCAGAGACTATAATCAATGTTTATCAACCAGTCCAAGCCAGCAGACCCAATTGCCCACCCACCACTCACACAGCTTTTCCACTAATGTATACTAGATAATGAAAAAAACATACATCATAATTATTTAATACATTGAAAAAGTTATATGTAGATAGACCTTAAATACACATGGATTATTAATGCCAGAAAAATTGTCTTCTTGTGGCACATAAATAATACTTAGGCAAACAGTTAAACTAATTGTATGCATATGAATGAGTAATAAAGATGTACACCATAGTGGAATTGGGTTAGATGTAATATGTGTCTGTATTCGTAAGATTAATAAAATATAAGAATCATCAGATTATTCAAGGTTCATCTACCTTTAACCAACATTTTCTAATTTTTAAAATGCAGTTACATTTAAAAACTTATATGAGACTGAAATTTACAATATCACAGATATAATAAATGTATCCATGTCCAAAAGTTGTGTGTTTAAGCCATGTTCTGTCAGCATACAGAAAAGATTTGGCCTATATATACGTAGTACAAAAATGTACAAAAACACTTGACCTTGGCCAGAATATATGATATACAACAATGTTAAAACAAGCAACATTGGACATGGGTACAAAAAACAACAAGTTATATACTATGTCACATACTTACATATAAAATAGAGGAGCAATTGCTTATCATTATTAAAATTGGAATTAAGATGCCTAAAAAAACGATTGAGAAGACCAGGTCACTCTCAATCAGATTGGGTGTGATTCGATTAGCAGATACTTCTCAGGAGTGATAAAATGTATTATAGTACATTACAAGATAAGTATTGATGCAAAGCATCAAAGGGCGTCGGGAATTTCAGTGTAAAAGGCACTCAATGAAGTTACATGGAACGATTTTTTTCTACTGTAAGTAGCCGATTATTTTAAACAAAATAGAAAAAGATACTGGTATAACCATTATATATAATTTTGTGTTATAACCCCCAAATAACCATTATTTATGATGTTGTGTTATAACCCCCAAATAACCATTATCTATGATTTTGTTTTGTAACCCCCAAATATTTCATAGTTCATTTTATTTACATTGTTTTCCCTTTTCTTTACTGGCATCCGTGTGCAGTTTTCATTAATGGAACAGAACTGTGTAGGTTTTTAAAAAATCTGCTTCATCTTGTAAGCGTAATTTCATATTTTTCGCAACTTCAAGGGGAGATGATTCTGAACTTATTCTTACGTTGCTCATTTACGATAGGGGTTGAGTACTCATTGATATGAAAACACGGTAAAAGTTTGAAAAAAAAAATGAATGAAAACTGTAAATTGCATAAAGAAGCTGCATTTCACAATACTTTGAAATTCAGTAAAAGATCATAATAGATTTATTGCTCCGATATTCATCATTTTCAATAGGGTTCGAGTAATACTGATGTTAAAACACTTAACAAGTTTGGAAAGATTCAGACGAAAGTTGTGAAATCTTTTAAACAAGTGGAAATTGTTCATTTTGTCAAATTTAATAGAAAAAAATTCTGGACTTATTGTCACGATGTTTCTCATTTTAAATGAGGTAAAAATGCTCATTGGTATGAAGACACTGTAAGTTTGGAAAGAATCTGATGAAAAATGTTGACATAATCACCTAACCAAGCAGTTTTTCACTTTTATTTTTAAATTCAAAGAGACATAATTCTCGACTTATGATCCGATATTGCTCGTATAGAGTTTGGGTTGGGTCCTCATTGATAAAAAGTTTGGGAACAATCGGATGAAAATTTTGGACTTCGAACAACGATTTCAAAATTTCTCAACTTCTTAGGAAGGTAACTATGGACGTAATGGTCGGAAAATACTAAAGCGCCCATACCACCTGGATAGTAATACGTGTCGCGCTTTGCGCTCTATATGTGGTTCTTAAAAAAACTCCGAGGAGTGCTTGACTCTAGGGAAACGGGTTGCTAGGACACAGCTCCTCCTTGATAAGCGGCTGCTTTCTTTATCGCAACTCATTGTTACAATCAATAATACGTGTCGCGCTTCGCGCTCTATGTGTGGTAGGGATAGTACTTAGAGCATATGATAGACAACCATAAAAATACATGGATAATAGATGTGTTGTTTGCATTTATTTGTTAATATAAAAACATGTGTATTTTTTACAAGATATTTAAGTGATGTAAGAAATTTTAATTAACGTTGTCACCACGCGTCATCCTTTAATTTTAATAAAAATGTCCAATTGTAGTAAAATGGATTTTAAAATGTCTACATAAAATAAAGCTTTATTATATTTATTAACCTGACTGAAAAAATTGTCAGTCGCCGAACTGTTCCGTTCGTGCCGGAACCCGGGATTGAACCGATACCTTTAGATGATTGTTGCGTAAACAACTTCAGTCTAACGCTCTCCCAACTGAGCTATTCCGGCTGACATCATTTATGTACTGCTATTTGGTAAAGTTGTGTATAGCGATCGTTATTATATGTCTATTAATAAACTAATACATTGTACGTTTTCGTACCACTACGCCTTCCAATAAACTTACTTGCGCGATAGGTCGTCAAATATCGTACTACATTGATTCTCCACTAAATAAGCAATTTAGAAAAACCACAAAATAAATATATTTTCATTATGTTTTGTTTTTATACAAAACCAGAAAGTTTCGCGTATTTGCCCAGTCCCTGTGATCTTTCCCCTGTGATCAGTTGTGGATCAGTTATTAATTAAAACAATTGGCTTTGCATTATTGGCAATAAATGTTGTAATTAATGTAATAGGCACAAATGCAGTACTTATTTACACTAATTTACACAAAAAATCACCACTATGCAAGATATTCCTAAAACAAAAATATATACATTGATCCGTAAAATAACTTCTCCTCCCAAAAGCGAAAAAAAATGCATTACATACTAGTCGCCGCTCTTCAGAGCGACGCCAATAAAACAATGGCACATTATTTACACATATAAAATTGTCTTCTTTGAAGAATTAGGAAACAGGTTTTGGCTAAAATTCTTATTATATTTTCATTTGTAAAAAGGAATTCTAACTTGTCAACATTGCACATATTTCTGAATGATATTTATAAGAAGGTCTCATGTGTAAATGTGCGCTTATATAGTTTGTTAGTTTTTTTGTAATAGACAGTGCATACAGATGTAACAAAAACATAGTAATTCACTTTGTATTTATAGGCGCTTTACATCACATAGGATAAAATAATCATATAGATCATATAGAAATCAAATATCGCATAATAGTAATACCATATATCATTTAACTCAAAAATGCAATACTTAAATTAAATATTTATACAGATCGTTTATGTAAATATGTTTTGCAATATGTATATGACTTATTGTAACATTTGAGTAAGACCCAAACTGCCTAAGTTTCCCGACATGAACATTTAATTTTAAACTACCCAACAGACGGATATTTAAAAGCGCTTGACATTTCCCGTTGTCAAATTGCAATCATATCATCACTTTTATTGTTCAGGTGAATGTTCCGTTCTCCCAATACTTTTGTAAATATTCTCAGTTTTCAAAACTAATTTTACTCTGCTATGGCTGCGATTTTAAATATTTTATACATCTTGACTTTTTTTTAAATCAGTTTTTAAATCAGTGGCATGACATATTTGTTTTAAAATATGCACTTTTTTAATGTGTATATACGCGTTTATTTCAAGTTATTTCTACTACCTTATATGATTGGAATTGCTCCTTGTAAATAAATTAAAATAGAACGAAAACTTACCTGTAACAACCACATGACAAAAGTTTTCCAGACGACGACCTTGAACGGTCTGAAGTTGTACTAAAAGACTTGTTTATGTATAGTCAGCATGTGAAATAAAATGAATGGTAACCCTTGACATCCCATATTCCAGCGGCATAGCAATGTTTAAATATGTAATGAGGTTGAAAAGAAGAATAAAGATGGCATGCAGCCTCATGATTATGATCATATACACTTTTATCGTTATTATGTTTATACACTAAAAAAAAAGATTTGTGAGTACTATTAAATTTACAGTTTTGTTTTCTCATTCGAACAGACTTATTTAATTGCTAATAATGTTGAATAAGGGTTCATAAATAATTTACTTTCTGGTATATTGGGCATTTTCAGACTAAAAAACGGATGAATTATTTGACATTATTTTGATAAGGGTAATTATTCTAATATCCTGATAAATATTAAACAAACATAATTTAGTCTTGGGTCCTAAAGCTACGTACTTTATATTGACCTTGAACAATTACACTAGCCAAACAAATGCAAACAACTTAATGAGTGATCACAAAAAATGTGTTGAATTAAAAAAAAACATTCGTGATGCATTTGATGCACTTAGACTTGAAAGGAAATGCAACGTTTTGATGGATAGATTGAAGCACCAAAAGACCTATGAACTTTCGTACCGTTGTGTGACAAGACAAAATTTTGTTTAAAGATATTCCGCTCATGACAGTTAAAAATTTACATATATTCATACTTGAGTTAAATTAAAAATTGGAAAATGCCTAATGTGTATTAGGTGTGAATCTCCTATCAGCCGTATAGTAATTATGTTAGTTTATTGCATATATTTAATTTTATAAAGCCGTGTAAGGCGTTTCGCCGCATGAACGTGGATGGAGTCTTCTCTGCGTTAATTGTCACCGCATAGACTAGAATGCTTACATCCGTTAAAACGCATACTTGATTCTCATACACAAAACATAAAGCACGATGAATATTGCTTCATTGTACCGCGTTACAAGTTAAGGGAGAGATGATCTCTGTCCGATTGCTGTTTATCATCCATCCGTCCGTGCGACTTATTGATACTATATTTCATCAGTATATATGTTTTCTATTCAATTTTTTATTTAATATATTATAGCTCATAACATCATTAATTATTGTACATTTCATCAGTATATTTAGTTCCATTCATCGTCTATACATTACAGCTAATTAAAATGTTAGCGTATACTATATTTATCAAATAAGTTTGTTCAATTCATTTTCAAATATAACAGTGTGAACAGACGTCTTCATTAGAGGTGTTTGATCAGACTCGGGAAAGTTTTACACGTATTGAAATAAACCTTATTACCGAAAACATAAATTGACGGCAGGGAGGGGGGGGGACATGTTTTCACCGTAGTGTCCTGTGGGCCATTCCCAACCAGGGTTGGGGGATTATATCAAGATTGTATGCCGAAGGAAAATATCCATGGGGATATTGTCTTGGAGGAGTATTCCCATTATAATCAGTGACAATAGGCATTTTCAAATTGGTTAATACAATATTTATTTAAGTTTTCATAGACAACATGAAAGCAGTATAAAACAATATAAACATACATGCTACTTTAGGCAAGATATGCTTTACATTATGACTGTACAGTGTAATATAACAGAATTGAGAAAAAAGCTCGAGGCTAATGCTTTGTCTCTCCGCTGTCAGTTGGAAGTGCTGCAGATAAGTTGTAAACTAAAAAGCATTTAACTACAATGTACAAAAATTGCAAATAAACAAATAGTGTAGAATACCTAATACGAACGAGATAAAAGTGGAAGAGTTTTTGCAGCTTTAGAAAGTTGCGAAGAATAGAAAAACGAGTGCGGGATTGGACGTCGTTTGCAGGGTAGGGTATGTACATTAGTATTGCTAAATCTATGACTATCTCAGATGAAAGACTGAACATGTTTGAATATCAGCGGATTTTCCGTATTTGACAGCAAAGACAAGTAGTTGCAAAGTAATGGGTTGGAAACTGGACTTATTGTCAAAAAGAATTGCTCTTTTTTCATTACAAATTGAGCAATTGGAAACAAATGCTGTGTATCATCAATCTCCCACATTGACAACATGAACTTTCCAATATATTTTTTCTTAAAAATGTTTAAGTTACTACAATACATTCACAAACGTGCATGAACTATATTAAGCGTCCGCTCACAATCGTAGTAATGCATTTCGATTTTGTGTTTGCCTTTATTTAGATTTGCTTTGAAGGCAGCAATAGAATGAGAAGATCTAACAGATTCTGGAAGAGCGTTCCATGGTTAAAGTTTATTTAAGAAGGATCATGAAACAAGCTGTGATGTACATGGAATGTGGCGCATATTGTCGGAATTACGAAGCGGACATGTCGTCCTTTCATCCACGCTAAAGGGGATCAGTGCAAACAAATATGAGGGTAATCGAGAACCATACATCTTGTAGAAGAGGGTTAGTTTATGTTTAGTTCTTCTATGTTTAAGGGTTCGAGAGCCCTTTCATTATATAAATTCTGCAATGATGCTAGTGTTCCTTCACTAAATATCCGTGATGCTTCTTGTTGGATCCTTTCAAGCTATATTTCATCCTGTGTAGTAATTATCCCAGACTTCATCAGCGTATTCATGCATTGTTCTTAAAATTTGTCGTATATATAGATAGAAGGGATTTTTTATCAAGGGTAAACTTAAAAGATCTCATTAGATGTATTCCTGTCATGCTTTCTTCTCATTTGATTCAATATGGTTGTGCAATGAGCATGAGTTAAAAAAGTTCAAGCCAAGATGTTTATGAAACGATACCTCATTTATTTCTCACTCGTGAAAGAAAAGAGGGGGTGGATGGGGCGGATGATTTTCTGGATATTAATTAATACTCGGTTTTGGATAGATTAAAAGTAACCGACCACTTTACAGCCCTTGCATGGATTTTTGTCTCAAGATCAGATTTGGGTTTAGTAGCCGCATCAAACGCATTGTCGACGATTATATAAAGCGCATTATCATCTGATAAAAAAGGCGACGGGGTAGTGACTATCTCGAACCATGTTATTTATGTTACAAGAAAAAGGACAGGCACTAATGTGGACCCTATCAGAATTGATAGGAAAAGCGTCAAATTTACGACCGGAAATTACAACATACTGTCTTCTGTCGTTTAGATAGTCCTATAACCAAGAAAAAAATCCCGAGATACCACTTAGTCGAATTTTATGAATTAGGCCTCTATCAAAAGCCTTGTCACAAAATACGGCTCTAACCGCTTTGACCTCATCGAGGGCTTAACAAAAAGTGTGATAAACCGAGATTAATTGAATGACAGTGAAATCCTGAGTTATAAAACCTGATTGAAATGTGGTTAGCAAATCAATAGCCCTTAAATGGTTAAATGGTGTTTGTGGAGAAATCTTTTAAAACATATATATGTTCTTAGAATGCTTAGGATGGAGATTGATCTGTAGTAAGAAACATCCTGGGGATCTAACTTTTTGTGAATTGCGCATACATTTACATCTTTCCAGCTCCGTGGAACCATACCAGTACTAAATAAAAAGTTGAAAAGAGTAGTTGACCTGCGATTTCAGCTGCGATTTATTTTAAGATTCTGCTATTTATTTTGTCCGGAACTGAGGGCTTTTAAGTTCTTATAATAGAATCTAAGACCTCTTGACGGGAAATGATGATATCTAAGATTGGGTTTGATGCTTGGGAGTTAAGGACGTATGTATGAGTATTAGGTATCGTTAGATAAGATTGAGATTGAAAGAGGGAATTAAGGATATTTGCTTTATCAAGGGGTGATATAATAAAACTATGAATCAAGGGAGACAACTCGTTATGTGCTGTGTTATTTTTTGCAAATGTTTTTGAAGGTTTTCAAAAGTCGGGTGATATATGTTGTTGTTTTAGCGTAATATCTTAGCAACGTTATCAAAGTAGAGTTTTTTCGCTGATCTTACCAGATTTTAGTTTAAAGCGGGTATATACGATTTTTTATATGTGTTTATTTGTAATATATTGATAAAATATGTTACAAGTACACAAAATAGACAAGAAAAATTATACATTAAAGCCGAATTTCATAAAAATGCAGCAAAGACAAATTAGCGGCCCGAGCCGATTGTGACGAACATATTTTCCTACAATAACCGAAGCATTCGTCTTTGTATTAGGATTGGAGTTAGTGTGCGTGTGTCGTATGAATAGATATCGTTGCAGAAATTCAAATAAACCGTTAAACTAAGTTTAGATTAACATTGTACATGTATGATATACATGCTGGCGAATTCGGCTGTACAGCCGTTTTCAATTTGAGAATTAAATATCTGGCATATTTCGCATTTTTCGACACATGTTCTTCTTAACTTTTATTTTAATTTATATTGAAATATATATATAATTAGTTTTTTACACATTTTATATAAATTCATTAATATTTGACAAAATCGTATATACCCGCTTTAAGGTATATATGTCAATATTGTGATCGAAGCAATTATTCAAATCAAAGTTTTGCACAAGCTGAATAATTTATTGTCGTCTCCATCTTTGCACGTCCATATTTTTTATTTACAATAAGATTCGACTTTTCTGTTTGGGTGGTGACACAGTAAACCGGAAAATAACACCGAACTGTTTGGTTAAAAAAAGGCTCACTATTTAACACTGTTAATAAAGATGTAATCATAAAAAGGTCAATAATATATTCAAAGGTTTAAGTGAAATGGGTAGGTTCGTTCATTATTTGGGAGAGCTTATACTGTTAGCAGAGAAAGAGTCCGATTGGATCTAACAGTTTGTTTTATTAATGTCGAGATTGAAGTCACCTGTGATAATCAAGTGCTCAATACCTGTGTCCACTGCTAGTGATGTGGATTTTTTATGCATTCTAGTATAAAAGGACTATGGTGCGGTGGTCTCTAAAAAGAATTAAATATCTTGTATTCGTAGGTCCGGACACTCAATGACACAAAGATGAGACTTTATATGTACGAGAATGCCCCCCCTCCCCTCCTGAGGATCGTTTGTCTCTCCCTTCTTTATGGCGTATTTCTATGCCGGGGCATTAATACTCCATTCATTTTACAGCAGCCCCACGCTGTAAATTAGATGTAAAAAAACTTATTTGAACATATGGACTGTTAACCGGGCTCGGAAAAAAAAGTTTTTATAGCGTAGGACTGTCAATCCGGAAATTTTGCAGTCGACTCTCAAAACGGCCAAGAGACTTACGGGCCGTTGCGGTTGTGACCATTCTTTTTCGGATAGTACCCCTGCCAATCAAAAAAGTTCCGAAATGTTCAGATACTTTTAAAATATGTGCACTTCAAACTGGTAGACCGATTTCAAATGTCAACTTTTCCAGAGGTAAGTTTTCTTAGTGACTATAGTAAAATGACTGAAATGCTGATGAAAACGGCGAAAACTTAGCAATCAAATTAACGATTCAAGCGTTTTCTGAAAAGTTTTGGAGTGCATCATTAAATTTAAGCAATCGCAATATGAGGATACAGATGATTGACACAGACATACATTGTCTTGCTTTTTAGCACATAATACATCATTTTTATGATATAAATACATTAACCGTTACTGCTGCCGTTGTCTTGTCTCCAACTGGTACAGTTAGTATGTCGTACATATGCTGCATATATTAAGAAATATGCAACAGATGTGCGGTTACACCACAATTTCGATGACAGAGCTGTAAAAAACAAACACTCTATCACAATTTATTATGCTAATTAAGTGCGCAAATATTGATAATTGCTTGGCGTCTATTAATTATAACACAAAATCAAATGTCTCGAATGTCGAGATTATGGGCATTATACCAGACAGACGCAACACATTAAACACTTAATTAAAATTGATTATGATTGAGTTTAATTTACAGCCATGTCATGAAATAGCAAACTGTTGCACATATATGTTTCTGAACAATAATCATGCCATCATCACGTATTTTGATAACATCCAAATAGCAATTTGTTTCAGACATGATAAACGATAGTATTGCTGCACATACAAGGAAATTAAATCTTTTTTTTGACAACACCAGCCAAAGAGATACGACCTTTAATTTAGCCACAGTTTTCCGAATATTAAGTGATTTAAAGCATGTAATAATATTATAAAAAGCTTAACATTTAAAACAACATGCTTTGAAATATTTGACAAATCGTTTCATCATACAAACGAGAGCTTAATTCGTTCGGAGACATTTCTGAGAGGCACTCTCGACACCATAAGATTTTGCGCACATTTGATCGATTAATTTATGTTAATAATCTGTTTAAAAAGCTTATGCAATTGTTGGTCCTTGAAGTTTTATATATGATATATTTTTTCCATGCTGTTTTACTTTTAGCACAGGCCATTTATAAGTTATTGACAAAATTAAATAAAAAATAAACCCCTGAAACAGATTTATTGAACGATTTTATTTAAAAAAAACTTAACTCAAAGGCCATCGTCCACAACTAGACTGGTATTTCCTTTAGTTAAGTTTGTGACAGTCACAACTGATGTTTTCTTTCCCAAATAAATGAACTGATCGATTTCGTTTTGTGAGTTTTATTATTTTCTCATCAAAAGGTATTAGGGGTCGATGGCATTCTCTTATATACGCAACCTACAAATACTATTTAATGCATGTGCATACATGTCAATATATAATTTATAATGTTCACAGTGCTTCTCAAACAAATGTTACAAACATGCTAAGTGTATGCACGATCATATGTACGGTTTTAACATTTTGTTAAAATATTAATACTCACATGTTGTAGTATTTTTATCTTACTAAGAGAAGTGAAATATTATTATTTATGACTTAAAATAAAACTATGAATGTAATTTATAAATTTAGGTTCACAATAGTGTATATACAAATATACATCAGCCAAATTCGTTTTTAATTCATTTGACAAAAGTATTTTATTAAAACATTAGGTAAGTGGGCATTTCAACCATAATGTCAAGTATAAAATTAAAGAAGATCTGAAAACTACCATTGACTAAGTACTTATCATATGTTATAAGTCTTTAAACATGATTGCATTTCCCAAATCCTTATTTTTCGAATTCATTCTTGCTTTGAAGGCGCAATAAATGTAGCCATACACACACGCACGCACGCACGCACGCACGCACGCACGCACGCACGCACGCACGCACGCACGCACGCACGCACACATACACACACACACACACACACACACACCACACGCACGCACGCACGCACGCACGCACGCACGCACGCACTCACGCACACACACACACACACACACACACACACACACACACACACACACACACACACACACACACACACACACACACACACACACACACACACACACAAACACACACACACACACACACACACACACACACACACACACACACACACACACACACACACACACACACACACACACACACACACACACACACACACACACACACACACACACACACACACACACACACACACACACACACACACACACACACACACACACACACACACACACACACACACACACACACACACACACACACACACATACTTGTAAAACCTTCCAACCGGGGAAATGTGTTCTAAACCTACCAACCGGGGACCACCATTTCCACATATTCTAGAAAGCTGAAAGTGATAAAAAACAGACAAGTTTCGAACCTAAAATACGATTTTGACATAACAATTATGATAAATAGGGTAATAAATCAAAGAAAATTTTACATGCACACCGGGGAATTATGTGCGTACCAAATGAGGAACTGCGATGTGTGCAAACTGGGGAACGGTGTATACCAACAGGGGTACTAAGTGCGTACCAACTGTGGAACTTCAATGTGTACCAACAGGGGAATGGTGTATACCAACAGGGGAACTTAGTGCGTTCCAACTGTGGCACTTCAATGTGTTCCAACTGGGGAACGGTGTATACCAACAGGGGTACTATGTGCGTACCAACCGTGGAACTTTAATGTGTGCCAACAGGGGAATTGTGTTAACCAAGAGAAGAACTTAAGCGCGCTATCCCTGTGGAACTACAATAATGTCCAACGGGGAACTTGCGTTTACCAACAGGGGTAATTGTGTGTAATCATGGTACCGTTGTTGATAGGACAATGGCGTGCACGTTCATGGATAATATTTAAGTTAGTACAAAAATTGAAAAGAATATGTATGAAACAATATTTAAATTAAATATGTTTATTATATGACCTTATATAAGTTCTGCAAAAATGCCTCATTTGATTGACTCAAATATTATTCACATCAAAATAAGCATACGAGACATAACGCAAATAAATCAAACAATACATTTATGACTTTATTAGCTATAAGCCGACTACAAACATGCAAGTGCTGCATTATACCATATCAATCATGGTGAATTAATCAACAAATGAATACAATTCGTTCTTAAAACTAAAAAATAATGTTTTTGTTTTAGGCCACGCTATTTGTCAAACCGAATGAAGGAGAGGGGGAGGCGGCTTATTTGTTTAATTCCTTTTCTCCATCAGAAAAAAAAATTCACGATGTTCACGTACTATGAAGTTTTTTATCCTAAAAGTAGAACTGCCCATAAGCATGTAGATTGAGTAGTGTAAATTTACTTTGTCCTTACTCTGACATTATAAAATAACTCATGCATTTAATCCCCTGAAACAGGTAAACATCAGAAAATTCATTCACACGCAGGGCAACTTCCACTTCAGTTAAATTGTCTTAAATACATTTATTGCATTTTCAAAAATAATAAAATCTGTAACTTTAAACAATCATGAACGTTTCACAACGAATGTGGCGAGGCCTGAGAAACAAAATAGTTTAGTAAACTAGCAAAACGACTTGATAACAATGCATTTTGATGCGCCAGTGACTTAGTCTACGGCGGTAGGTCAATCTGAATAATGATCAGTATTTATTGTTATAATATATGAATTCCAATTCTACAACTGTGATACCATTACACATGTGCTGTATTAAAAAAATACAGTATGTATGCACTTGTTTGAGTAGAGAATGCCAAAAACGGGTTAACGTTAATAATGAACTTACATTAAATTCTACCTGTCGAAATAACAGATTATATTTTAAGGAAAATAGTCACTGGCAATCGCTTAGTTTTCCATTGCAAACCAAACACCTTTTTTCAAGATTTGAATTCACGTATTTTGTTCAAACTACCTTTATGTAAACCAACTTATGTACCTAATTTTTGCATAAAATATAATAGAAAGAGTGTATTTTAAGCACTGAAAATTTATGCCGATGTGTCAACCATATATTATTTGTTGAAAACAATATAAAAGTTATAATTAATGTTGTTATACACGTATAATCATCGCTGACTTTGACAGCATTATCATTTTATAAAAACACTAATAATTAAATATGTACCAAAGCAAACACTTATCAAACACGTAGTTTAATATTATTTTGCATCACTTACATTATAGTATATATACTTACTGGGGAGTGCACATGTGAATCAATTGTTAGACCCTTGTTGGTGCCAACTTAAAAATAATATGTACCAACAGGGAAATTATAACAGTGTGACTCAATTCTGAAAATAAACATACCAATTATATACACAAAGCAAATATGTGAATTGATAGTTAATGTGAATATCTACACGCAAAACAAATGCACAAAAGTCTGTGTAGGAAATTATTGTAATATTTAACAACTATTTAATCAATTCTAGTGCGATATTTACGCAATAATTTTACATATTGGTAAATTTTTACTTTAAAATAACTATTAAGTACTCAACTGCAAGTCAGACACCTGTCATTCAAAACAAATTTTGTAAAATTGACAAAATATTCATTTGTATTCTTCACATTGTAGCAGTAGTTTAGCAGTAGTTTTTTTATGTTATTTACATTTATCATATTATATCTAAAAGTGTTTGTTTGTTATGCTTGAACAAAATGTTTGTTTCTATTTATCCGACTGAATTTTTTTGTGCCTTCTCTGAACGTTTAGCCTTCTAGATCGATTTGTTATCATGTTTGCTATATTCATTCATATTCACCAAGTTTGGGGTAAAAAATAACTTGTATAGTGAGTAACTCGTAGAAACTCGTAATAGAAAGTACAAAGAAACACTCTTTGGCCGAACTATATACCAATCCTAATTTGTTCGGCGATATGATTATGAACAAATATCGTTTTTAACTGAACCGTATTAATAAAACATTCAAATACAATAAGCACACATATATCGTTTTCGAAAAGAGTATATAGAACAAGAAAACACACAAAACACATGTGGCAACTTCATCCTTTAACGTATTCTCCTAAACGTGCATTATATGTGTTATATTTTTTTAAGTTTAAAGTCCCCGTCGCTTTTTTGTTTCAATTAAATTTATGCAAAAGTCTTTGACATTTTTCCAACTTCTGTTGTCAAGGTCATTCTCACTTTCAATACATGCAAGTAATGATTTTTTCCCTGGTAATTTACCAATTATCAAAAAACGATCTAAGTGTCTGTGAACAGCTCCTGTTTTCGTCTTCACTCCGTTGCTTTTTGGCTGCTTGTTTTGTTCTCCTGGTATTTGAAGTACCCTTTTCTGTACATGGATAATAAAACACCATATGACGTCGCTAACTGCCATGTGTAAGATATCCATATTAAATATATATACTTCAGTACAATTTTTCATAGCAAAATTACGACAAAAGCGTCCAGGTACTTACGGCACCTGATAATGACATCGATGTCACACGACAAATTTGGAAACATTATTTTGCCTAATGAATCAAACAATTACATGTAAGCAAATCATGTTCTAAGAAACATAAGAAACTTGGAGATACATAACTTAAATGCATTCACATGTGTATGCATACCTTTGTCTGTTATTTTTGGTTGACTGGTGCTGGGAAGCAGAGTTTCAAGGTCTTCAGTATTTTCATTTTTTGATAATTCAGAAGAATATTGTTCATCTGTCGTGTACATCACAAGATCAAAAATTATATATAGTTTATAATATAACAATCATGGAAACAACCGTAGCACACCAAATAAATAT
This sequence comes from Dreissena polymorpha, assembly GCF_020536995.1. Classification (NCBI taxonomy): domain Eukaryota; kingdom Metazoa; phylum Mollusca; class Bivalvia; order Myida; family Dreissenidae; genus Dreissena; species Dreissena polymorpha. The sequence continues at coordinate 145,114,831 of NC_068357.1, forward strand.
GCAGTTAGTACATTGAAATTGAAAAATTAGAAGTAGCCAATGTAAACCTTACTGAGCACAAAATGAGTGTAGACTTTAAATTCCGCCTTACCTGGTCGTCTCCGATAAAAAAGAATTGCCTTGCATAACACAAGTATATTTCAGAAAATGTTTGTAATTCTTTTTATCACTTTAGGTAATCAAGCTCGGTAATGAGCCCATTATTAACATTAAGTTTACTGTATGAATTTAACACTAAAAATGCGACATACCTACAATACATTCGTCGTCCACATCAATATCGTCTAGCGAATTGACAGAATTTCTGGTAATTTGTCCACTTCCCATCATCATGAGCAGCTTGCTGACTTTGGCAACCTGCATGGTTCCATCTGGTTATCTGTAGAATTCTCTATGTACCCGAATGTCGTGACCAAGAAATTTAGCTAGAATGTCTATTTCATTTTCAGACAAGTTAAAAAGCCTAGTCATTGTGGCAATATGTTTCCTTAACTTTGTAGAACGAAGCCTTACCGGATGTTCAGCTCCACAGTCAATTGCAATTGAACGTAATACATCTGTCCCACGAATATGCGATGATGCAGATTTTGTTGGGAAAAGATATTTACTATTTAAACAGTTTGTTAGAGAATTTCTGCTGCGTATGAGCAGGTCGATATTTTTTGTTCACCTGTCTTGGAAACAGTACTGCAGCTATTCGACCTCGTTTTGCAATAATCTCTGTACGGTAAAAATAACGGCGCAGGTTTTTTTCCAGTTTTGTTAAACATGAATCTATTTCTCCATCGTCATTTGTCAATTTGTTTTTTGAATATTCTTCGACTGTCATTTTTGACACATCGTCTGATCGTTTCGATTAAACACAAGCAGATTTCAGACAACTTATGCCATGCTTGCCTTTTCTCGCAATCACTTGCTGATTCTTGTAAGGTATTTGCATGTGTTTCTGCTTCATGTCGTAAGTATTCAGACATTACTTTGACATCATTTGCCAATGGCAACAGTTCTTTCTGACTGTTCTGCTTAGCCTCATGAAGTGTTCTTAAGGCATTGGAAGACACGTCATCCGTCCAATTAATTTCAAATAGTTTGGAAAGCTCCTCAGCCCTTGTTTGCAGATCCTGGTTGTTTGTTTCGATTCCTTTCGAAATTAGAATTTTTAGACATTTCTGAAGCGTTGTGCCAATCTTTAAGGCTAATGATGGTGTAGCATAAGTATTGGTGTTTCTGTCGAAGCCTGCAACGTTTTGCAAGATTGTGTAATAAATTTGAAAGCATCTGGATACATGAAATTCTCCAAAGACTTTTCAACATTGCCTGGACAAGATCGCATGTCTTTCAGCAATCTACCAACTTCTCTTAACTTCTGTCTAATATAATTGTGTTGCTTTTCATCATGGCCCCTTTTTGTACAGAGTTTTTCACCGAATGCAAGGATTGTATTATCACTTTTGACTTTGCGACTTATTTCGTCGTTTCTCATGGACTCGATTACTCGTCTTAAAATAGTGCTTCCTTCTTTTGATTTTGGTAATAGCAGGCTGCTCTCTAAAGCGAGTCGTTTTCTTGATCCCGCCGCATTGTAAACTTACATTTTTGAGTGTGCCTCCACAGGATTTTCTTCGGGTAATACCCGTAACAGTAAGGACAAGGTCCATACTCGTCTGCAGCTACGCGTTGATTGTGACTTTGTCTGTATGACACAAACAGCTGTCCTTGGCCATCTCGCAATACTTTAACATTATGGAGATGGTTCCCTACGTTCCTTATTTTTTCATACATTTTTTTATTTTCTGCTGAATTTTCCGTATTTAATAGATCTTTCACATCTTGCCCATCTTTATGCTGCAAAAGCAAATGTTTTTTTAGTTTTATTTGAGCCTTTTCGCAAAACATGCAATAAAATCTCTTATCGTAATGTCTGTATTCACTGTTATTTGTTTGAGCGATGGTGATGTTGGTTTTGTGTGCCTCTGCGGATGATTCGTCACGTTCACGAGATTGCAAGGATTCAACAGGAGGTAGTGTTGACGCTGTCTTCTTTTGAAATCTTTGAATGTTTGGTATGAGTTCGACAACTATCGACTCATCTGACGATGCATCGCCTTCTTCCGGAATATAGTCTTTGTCATTGTCACTATCCTGTAAAATAAAGTTGTTTTCCTGTGTGTGAGATCATATAAAAATATGAAAATATCACAACATCATAATTTGTTGTTGGTGAACTACATCCATAAAAATGTGTAAGTGTAACATAACACTTACCAGAATGCATGTCTTAATTACAGTTCGATACTAGAGCTTGAAAAAAATCGGAACTATATATAATCTTAGATAAAATGTTTAAATGTGTGTACTGTATTGCAATCACAAAATCGTTATAAGTTTACGTACATCGATATCCGATGATTCACTGTTCAACATATTTTCTGCTGCATCTTGTGAAATGTACTCGTGTGCAGTGTCGCTATGTTCTTTAGTTTCGGTACTCTGCAACACAATTCAATGAGACAATAATAGAGTAAGATTCATACATCCACGTTACGTAGTATCAGTTGAAATTGCAATTCTTTAGTAGCAGCATTTTCAATTGATATCATCACTCATGTGGCTTTTTATTAAGATGTAGAAAATCTAAGTGACATGAGAATTTTGTGTAAATGTTTGCAACCGATGGTATAATACAAGTTTAATTAACCTTCGTCCAAAATAGTTTACTTTTGCTTATCTTACATCACATGTTTTTTTTTTGCCGTTCACTGTCATTGGGGAAGATTTGAAACAGATTGATAGCTTGTTTTGTCGACATAATAACAAACTGAAAAACACCCATAAAACATGTTTAAAGGTTGCATTTAAATGATCAATTTCAACAAAACGGTTTCAAATTTAACATATCTTTGATTATTTATCTTGAACGTATCAAGCTTGTTTAAAGATTGGCTGAATACACCGACGTAGCAAGTCTTAACATATACCAGATTGTTCCAAACATGTTATCAAAGTTCGAAAAAGTATACAAGGAATATTTTTTTACAGATACTAAAAAGACAAAATGTATGCACGGTTAAATGAAAGGTATTGTACTTCTCTGGACAAATGTGTTGGAAGAAAAAAGAACTGGTGAACGGACTGTGGTTCACGGTAAATCATGTATGTATTGTGCGGTGGTTGGTGTAAAATGAACTATCTTTTCTTACCCATGTCAGAATATATCGTATAGCAAAATATCGAGTAGACGCTATTGTTTTTTTGTCGTTAAGATGAAATATCAACCAATGACCATATGTAACACGCAAGTTAAATTTCTTAATGTCTCAGAGTTTCATACACAGTAATTGGCAGCGTATAAGTCTTACACTGAAAATTAAAATTAATGATATTACACTTCTTGGATAAGCGATAATTAACGTTTTTGTGATTATGATGAAGTCGATGTTTATAAACTACAGTGGTTAATACACATGCGCACCAGTTTCATTGACAGGTGTAAATTCTAAATTCTTTGTGTATATGAAGATTTTGAAAGACAAGTAGTTCAAAGTCACTACAACTGGTAAACAATATTTTATTCTTTTAAAATTCGCATAACATGTTAATATAATGATCATCGACGTACGTGTTATGTTAAGCCCAAATACCAATTAGCATCACCCGGAATAAATATTGGCACAATATAATTTAAGGCAAAATTACGCCTATTTCACTGAAGACTAAACCAAACCAGAAAATACGCCTTAGTAGCTTCGACATAGTGAAATATTACAAACCGTCTCATCGACTTCTTCCGTGTGCACGGATGTTGTTTGTCCTGGTTCCTGGCTGTCCGTAGATCTAGTAGTCATTGTGTTGCCTATTCACAACAACAATAAAAAATGGTATAACACATAATCTAGTCAGAGTTAAAAAGTTCGTTATTCATAAAACCATTTAGTACAACACATTGACATTAATTCCTTGTACACAAATTACATTAATTTCATGATATACATAATATGTATTTAGGCATGTGTAGTAATAACAAAATCACTAAGGAGCCATAATTCTTACAAAATGCTGTTTACAGTAGTCTGCTCTTGTTTATAGATTGGGGTCATGTTGGTAAAGAAGTACGCAAAATATAAAAGCAATATGTCAAGGGACATAGAAAATATTTGAGGTGGTACGTAAACTTTAACAAAGATTTATCAATAATATGCATATTTTAAGTGGAAAAACGGGGCCATAATTCTTACAAAATGCTTGTTACAGTTGTCTGCTCTTGTTTATAGATTGGGGTCATGTTGGTAAAGAAGTATGCAAAATATAAAAGCAATATGTCAAGGGACATAGAAAATATTTGAGGTGGTACGTAAACTTTCACAAAGATTTATCAATAATATGCATATTTTAAGTGGAAAAAAGTGACCATAATTCTTACAAGATGCTTGTTACAGTTGTCTGCTCTTGTTTATAGATTGGGGTCATGTTGGTAAAGAAGTATGCAAAATATAAAAGCAATATGTCAAGGGACATAGACAATATTTGAGGTGGTACGCAAACTTTAACATTCCAACGCTCACGCTAACGCTCATGCTAACGCCGACGCCGGGGTGAGTAGGATAGCTCCACTGTATATATATAGTCGAGCTAAAAACTGCCTAGAGCTCTACTTTGTTTAACGTATATTTATAAAATATATTCTTGAAATATGTACCGTAAAACAAGCTTTGTAATCAAATGATATTTATATAAATCGATCTTTAGAATTCGTCTTCCAGTATTACTTTAACGTTTACATAAAAGCGCTTTTTAATAGTAATTAAAAATTATAAACATAATTAAAAAACTTACCTTAGTTTAATGCGTTTATTCGCTCGAAACTCCATATTTCCAACTGACTTTCACTACATGATATAAATACCGAGTGTATGATTTTTAAACAGCGCAACCGGGGAACTGTTATAAGCCTGAATACACACTCGATTGTAATATGGTGAAGATTTGTGTATATTGTGTGCATGCCACAAACCCGCTAATCGGGGAAGGCGTTGGATTTCTAATTTAAATTGACAGTTTGGTATTTCATTCACGTAGATTAGAGATTTTCGCCTAAAACCAACCGGGGAATTCCCCGGTTGGTAGGTGTTCCCCGGTTTGTTGGTGTGTATTCATACGATTTTCCCCGGTTGGTAGGTTTTACAAACTCACACACACACACACACACACACACACACACACACACACACACACACACACACACACACACACACACACACACACACACACACACACACACACACACACACACACACACACACACACACACACACACGTAAAATCAACGAAGAATGCCGACTTCCGCCGACATCGAAAATAATGCGGCAATTTATTGCGAATACACTACCTGATAAAGTTCTGCAGAGGCATCCATCAGTATTTCAAATTCATCAGAAAATAAAGTCACAAACCATGATGTTGTTTTGTTTACAAAAGACAAATAAGATGGAGTCGTTGAATATCACGCTTATCGGTGTAGATGATTATGTGTTAACTGTGTCTAAAGTTTTCGCCTAAATATTCACCATTTATAAATCAGTTGTATCGGTAGAGCTATTTAATAACATAGCAATATGTATAGGTTATTATATGGAGAAAGTGTGCCTTAAGTGGTTATTGGCACACATGGTGATTATTTGCACTCGGGCTAAAGCCTACCGGAAGTTTGAAAATAACCGATTTTGGCACAGTTCGCCAATAACCGGTTATTTGCACACTTGCTCAATACCGAGATTTTCACGAGTTAAAACGGCCAATTTTGTTACTAAATATAGTAACATATGCAATAAAACGTTTTATTCTTGGTTCTTTACAACCAAAACCAACTTAATTATAAAAGCTACGTGATTGGGCCCAATTCTGACAAACAAATCAATTCTTAATTTGTATATTTGTTGGAATTACATGTATCCGTTTGGAGTGTTCCAGCATTGCTATTTATTTTAACGCTGACAAAGTCCTAAAAGATGTCTTGTTCCGCTTCGAAATATGATTGATTTTCTGAATATGTTTTGTAAACTAATTTGCAACTTATCGTTACAAAAGCACAATATTTTAAATACCAAAAATGCGGTTTGCATTTTTTTCCGAACGTCGCCAATGTTGAAAGGAGCTGAATTTGATAGTATTAAATTAAAGAAATATGCATCTATCAAAATAGTAAGAATTGAACAAGCTTTACCCATGTGCAAAATTAATACTATGCATACATATACGTCGTGGGGATATGAAGCGAAATAACAATGACCTCGTAAAAACTTAACCATAAGCCTATATAATTACAACTTCTGTCACTTTCATATGAATGCTGCATTCTGATTGGATAATTTGTTTACGTGACCGGTTTTACATTTTCCGATGAACCCACTTCGTACGCAAATTAAAACATGAATATTCATAGCGCGACTTTCTGGTCATAAACAAGTTGCCAAAATGACGACACACGAACATTAACCTAAAAGACCAATGTATCGGTTATTGTAGGAAAATATGTACGAAATATCTTCGTCACAATCGGCTCGGGTGGTTAATTTTCGTCACAATCGGCTCATGGCGTTAAAGTTGGCGCAAACCAACAACAGACAGACAGGGCAAAAACAATATGTCCCCCACTATAGTGGTGGGGGACATACAAATCGTATAATCTGGCTTTAAAAGGTTTTGACATTATGGACGTTAAAGTGCACGCGTGATATTTACCAGTATCATTTGGACGGTAACAAGGGCTATTTCTAGGTTTTTGAACTTGGTTGGATTTTGCATGTTTATGTAATAAATGCCTTATCTGCGTATCATCTTCGTATAATGAAATTTATAAATAGGTAGGATGTTGTTTTTTTTACATTTTGTACATGTTAATACACACTGACTTATGTAATGTTGCGTAAAGTACAATGCATTAATCTTAAACCACTGATATTATAATTAGAGTTAGCTAATCGCTTATTATTTTACACATTTGTTATTCATATACCTTAAATACAAGATTTGGGGACAGGACTTTCTCTACGGATAATATTTCTGGAGAATATTTTGTAAAACTATGAAAAATATTAACAACGTCAAGTCACCTTCTTAATATGTTAACTCATTTAAATTTGAAGAGATATTTTTGAAAAACTTAGAACACACATCATTTTGTTCAATTGTTCACCAAAAACTGCTCATTTTGTATTAAACACGTTTTTTAGCTCAACTGAGCACAGTGTGCTCATAGTGAGCTTTGGTGATCGCCTTTTTGTCCGTTGTGCGTTTGCGGCGTGAATATTTACCTCGTCAATACTCTGGAGGCCACATTTTGTGTCCGATCTTCATGAAATTTGGTAAACAGATATTTTTCAAGTCATATCTTGGACGATTTTGAAAATGGTTATAGTTGCTTGAAAAACATGGCCGTCAGGGGGGGGGGGGGGGGGGGGGGCGCGGGGCATTTTTCCTTATATGGCTACGGTAAAACCTTGTTCACACTCTAGAATCCACATTTATCGTCCGATCTTCATCAAACTTGGTAAGAACATTAGTCCCTATGATATTTTCGACAAGTTTTAAAATGGTTACGGTTGGTTGAAAAACATGGCCGCTAGTGGTCGGAGCATTTTTCCTTATATCATTTATCCTTAAATGGCTATAATAAAAAAAACTGTAAACCCTCTTAAAGTCACACTTATAATCCATTTTTCACGAAACTAGGTTAGAACGTTTGTTTTAATGATATCTTGGATGAGATCGAAAATGGATCCGATCTTTTAAAAAACATGGCCGCCAGGGGGCGGGGCATTTTTTTCTAATATGGCTATATATGGTTATAGTAAAACCTTGTTAACACTGTAGAGGCCACATTTATTGTCCGATCATCATGAAACTTGGTCAGAATATTTGTCGCAATAATATCTTGGATGAGTTTGAAAAGTGTTTCAGTTGATTGAAAAACATTGCCGCCAATGACGGGGCATACATATGTCTATATATGGCTATAGTAAAACTTTGTTAACCCTTTAACGTCCACATTAATTGTCCGACCTTCATCACACTTGGTCCGAAAATTTGTCCTAGTGATATCTATTTTTCCCTATATGGCTATAGTAAAAACTTGTTAACACTCTTACAGTCACATTTATTGTCAAATCATCATGAAACTTTGTCTAAACATTTGTTTATGATATCTTGAATGGGTTCGAAAATAGTTCTGGTCTGTTGAAAAACATGACAGCCAGGGGGCGCGGAAGAAGTTACATTTATAGTTCAATTTTCATGAAACTTGGTTAGAACATGTGTTCTAATGAAATATTGGGCTGCACAGAACAAGTGAGTTCCTTTGGATCTCAGTTGGGCGACTTTGGGCATTTCAGACCCTTTTGTTACAAGATATTGTTTATTGTTTTTGGTATTATGAGTAATTGAGCATGCCGTTTTCATTAAAAATATACATGTTCAATAATTTAAACTATTTTGCAAAACTCTTTTGATGCAATAATCGAAGCAGTTTCATGTGTAGGGGATTAAAATATTAAAAACATCATACAGCTTTTGGTAAGATCAAGGTAAATCTTGATATAAGTTTGTAAGAAGGTATCTAATTTTCATATTATATTTCAAAATTAATAAATACAACATGCAAATCTGCATGTTAATCGTAATTAAAAGTTCATCAAATCTTATTCGAACTTCACATAAAAGTGTTTTCACATTTTTTATTATTTGAATTATGCAAATATATATGCAGTTTTCTATTGTACTTATAATTTAGTGAACTTAATAAGTATATTAGGTAAACGTACATATAAAACATGTTTGAAGATTGATGTCTTATTCCGAGTTCATATAAATGTGTTTTCACAATGATTATTTTGCTTGGTTTCTTTGAACAATTTATGTTGTTATTTCCTTGTTTGCGGTCTTGTTATATAAACATTTATGTTGGTTATCAATTGAAACGGAAGCAATTTCAGCGACTCATGTTGTAATATCCCATTTACACGATGAAACAATATTTTTAACACGTACTATGAACTATTAGAACCAATATAAACAAATCGCTTACCTCAGGCTAAATGTGATATGAGAATTTCCGCCATTTTAAAATAACATGGCAGATGATATTTTTCCATACAGTACCAGTCTTTATTGTGCAATAAATAAAGGTTGATTTGTTGATATCAGGCGATGTAAAGCTTTGTTTACTTTGAAAATACAAATGAAATACAACTTGTGATTTAATAAAACTTTCAATGTATTTGTCAAGTAAATAATAAAATATCCTAATGGCAACGGAATTTTATAATTTGAACAGATTTTACCCAAATTATTAACACAGATGCCGTTGAATCACCCCTTTCTACCCAAAAGATTGATAATAATGTTTTATTATATATTAAGGTTGATAGAAAAAAACATTATTGAACCAATGATTAAAAATGTCTCTTTGTTACAATTAACCTTATTTAGAATGTCTGATTAAATAAAAATAAAAAGGTAAATGCAAAATCACCCCTGAAAATTACAATAAGCCATATCAACTTTTAAAGTATTTTACATAACTTAGCATGCCAACAATCTGGAATAGCATGCACTATGAAGTTATATATAAAATCATATAAAATCATATAGAATAAAAATTGAAATAATCACTAAAACTGATGTGTAACCAATATAAGAACATGGTTAGTACAAACATAATGTGCAGGGCTCACAATCACTGTTATAAGTTGTTTTGTTTTTAAAGAAAAAAGCTCACATAATGTTATTGCTTAATAAATCTTTTCACTAAACTCTCTAATTTTGAGATTGGTACATAGACATATCTTTCTGAAAATATGTTATAGAACGAACTTAAAACGCTTTAAACAAACAATTCTTTGTTTTATGCGATAAATGGATATATTGCCTCATATCCAAAATAAAAGTGATACTGTTTTGATTTCATTAATTTATATATTTCCTCATTTCAAAAATTAAAAGTGATGCTGTTTTCATGACATATTATATTTGAGTCGCCTGGCCATGCTTTATTATTATTCGCCGCCAAAGGCGGAGGTATATAGAATTGGTCTTGTTTGTCCGTCGGTCCGCCCGTCCGTATGCCCGCCCGTCCGTCGATCCGTCCGTCCGTCTGTCACTAAACATTGAAGGCCTATATCTCAGAAACTATATAGGATATCAACATAAAACTTCATTGACGGATAGATATCAATGAGGAGGAGAAGTGCCATGCACAAAAACCATAACCCTACACTTTCTTCAAGTTATTGCCCTTGGTTTTGTATGATGAAACTTTTAAGGGCTATATCTAAGATAGTATACAACATTTCAACATGAAACTTCATGGGTGTGTAGAAATCAATGGGAAGAAGTACCATTCACAAGAACCATAATCATGCACTTTCATAAGTTATGTGCGGTCTGCACAGGCTAATCTGGTATGACACTTTACGCATATGCATTAAGTCCAGTTTTCTCAAAACGCGGCTCAAATTATCACACGTACAGTTAAAAATAAAATCAATACTATAAGTGAGTTATTAAAGTTTGAAAAGTATTGCGTTAGAAAAGTCACAAATACACTTTCAGGTAGCCTGCAAAATGCAAAAATGCGTGGTTGCACTCCTAAATAATTTTATGAGCCATACAAGTTTTTAGGATGAATGTTATGTTTTCCTGGTGAAATACACAACCTAAAATGATGAAATTGAAATTTAGTTGAAAATTATATCGCATTTTACCATTTCCGTCGTGCTGAAGTGTCCGATCGTCAGGGTTGGATGACTTTATCGTCAACTTGCATACAATGAAATTACATGATCACATGTAAAACTTCGAAACATAATCTTAACTCATAACTTAGATCATAACTGTGGTATTCAAGTTTGAAAGGTGCTGCGATTGAAAAGTCCCCAAGTGTATGAAGTAATGAGGAGAAAAACATTAAAAGTCAAATTTTCGTTACAAGGTCTCAGTCGGACTTATACCCACCCCTATACAAACATGCACGACAATTAATGATATAAATATGTAATGTATCTTCTATCATTTTCATTTGAAGTTCATGCACCGGCATTGCCAATTTTCTGCTGGAAATGATTTTCCCGCGCCAACGAATTATCATTGAAGCAATGTTTTAAATATTAATTCAAACATATTTTGCTGAGGACTCATAATATATTATAATAGTCTTATTAAGTATACACTAATTATAATGTTAAATATTCCATTGCACATACATTGGCTTTCTATTCGTCTTCTATTTCTGAGCTATTACAATCTTAACTCTTTGCATGCTGGGAAATTTGTCGTCTGCTAAAATGTCGTCTGCTGAATTTCTAAAATTAGCATTTTCTTCGATTTTTTTTTCAAAGAATACTATCAGAATAACAAACAGTTTGGATCCAGATGAGACGCCACGTTCTGTGGCGTCTCATCTGGATCCAAACTGTTTGCAAAGGCCTTCAAAATTCGGTTCCCGCACTGAAAGAGTTAAGCCGCATGGCGCAAAGGTATTCGATTCAGCGTTTTAAATCATATTAAGGCATATTACAAAGAGTGTTCAAATCATGGCCCGGCGGTCAAAACTTGTGCATAAGAGGTCACTTGTTTTAATGATATGTCTATATGATGGTCTCTACCAAGCTTTTGTTTGACCCCCCCTTGGGTCTACACTGGCCCTGCACTGAGGTTTCTTATTTGAGTTATTTATATATAGTGAACATTTTTGTTTTATCATTTCTCTGAAACCACAAGGCAAATAGGTTTGGTATTTGGCATGTAACATCGAATATTAAGTCTCTGCCATTTGTTTAAATCATATCTTTGGGTTAAAGAAGGCTTTGCCCTGAGAATTATATGAATATTGTGAAAACTGTGAAAATCTTCACATAACAGTTTACAGAGCGACCGATGTATTCGGCTCTGATTTTGAGATGCTCACAATCAATTTAAAACATATCTTAGTTTTCAATTATTTCTATATAACCATAGCAACCCAAATTTAAATAATGAAAACAATGATGTAATATTCACAGTCCTCAAATGACCACCTATGAACACATCGAGTGTTATTAAAGTGGCTTATTATTTTTGCGTAATCGCATGATCCATATTTAAGTGTTCAATTATTTATGTAACCATAGCAACCACACAATATTATCTCACGGAAAAAATACAGACAACTGTATTCGATAAAACATTCTACATACTGGTAGTATTGTACGGCAGGTGGTATTATTAAATTGCATTATTGGTCCGGTTGATGGTATTGTATGACACGAGTAAAGTAAATGGCGTTGGTGCAAATTTAATGCTAAAATATATTTAAACGTTACAATTAATGGCCGTATTCTCCTACAATCAATGACAAAATTACTAAATCAATACATGTATTTAACAAACTTAACTATTGTGGGATATCTTCTTACAAATATTTAAGATAAGACTTATTTGTTTGAACATGAATTAAATTGCAGTAATGGTATGGGGGCAAAGTTTTACTCTATGCTAAGTTTGTATTGTTTTACAAATAAATTGGCGCTGAATATTACAAATCGTATCTCTTACATCGAAAACCGTATCACTAGGTGTGACATGTACAATATTCGATATTGTCTTTCAACGAGTTCGTTTAAAGGGGCACCGAACGTGAAATAATCACATGTCGATATGTATGCGCTACTAGGTTAATGGTTTATACTTTTGAATATTAATCGTTTAATATAACTTCAAAAGGAGTGAATTAATCGAAGATAATTGGATATCATTACGTCGATGACGTGTTTCAAATAAAATATTTAAAAACAACAACAATATAATTTAAAAAAATATCCTGATAAATACTACTAAAAATTCAAATATTTGAATAAACTTCAAAATGCGTCATAAAAAAATCAGTGATAAACACATTTACCAATTATGTGTTACTATTTTATGCGTTAATATTTAAAACGTTTGTTGCAAAGTTCAATAAATAGGAATTACGAAGCTCAAGAAACACTTGCCAGAGAGAGCTTCTCATTGTGCCCGCTGATCTTTTATTTAATGCCGATAACCTACACAACACAAACAAAACATAAAGCAAACGATAAAACATAAATTGACTAAAGCTGGAGTAACCACATTGAAACGGCCAATTCATATAGCATTGAGGTTTAAAGTTACTCTGACTGTATTGCGAGGGTGTAGATATGCACTATTTGAGTGTGAATGTACATGCATGATACTAATAACTTACAAATAACTAAGATTCTATATAAATAAAAGCCCTGGTAACATTTAAATCCACGTATGCTCTCTGTAGCCCAAACATGGCGAAACAGTATAGTAGAAAGTAACAAAGCACATTTGGGAAAAGGTTTTAACTTATTTCTATTTTTAGAATCAGTAACTGATTAAGCACAATTAAACCTGCTACCTGGATTGAGCAAATAAGTATTGATCGATGAAAAAACTTGCTTAAAGACAAAAGAGAAAAAAAGAATTATTTGATATCACGATTAAATCGCTTACAGCCTAAATAATATGCCTTATTATTACACCCCAGGAAAGCCGATACCTTGTGATCAGTGTAATACCATTGGAGCAGTGCACGTTATTTTAGCATGAACTTACATAGGGTAAGTAAATTAAAAAAAATAAAATTGTCAAAGTCCAATTTGAAACAACTGTGTATTACCATTGATAAAAAAGGTATTGACCTACATGTAGAAAAAATCCTGACAATTTTTCTTAAAAAAATTGAGCGAAATGTGGCTCCCGGAAGTAGAAGATCGGGCAAAATGGGCCCATATTCAGGCATTTAGGGGAGAAAAACTGCTTTAATTTGCAAGCCACTTCAATAATTAAATAATTTAAACAAACTTACACATGTCTGCCATAACCTCTCAGCAGGGTTTCTCCAGAAAACTATTTCTTTTGGAGAAATTTGCGTTTTTAATGACCATGTTGCGAAAACATGGGAAACCATCTGGAGAAGACCAGGACACCTTATATGAGCAGTGACTTAATAATTCTTTTTGGTGCGCGGAAAAAATCATTTCCAGCCATTTTGTTGCAATGTCATTGCTTTGTAGAGGCATAGAATAAGTGTTTGTGGGCACATATGCATACAAATGTACTTTTAAATGCGCTATGTAGTATCAATTGTGCCTTTTCAACATTCTCGTGTTTTATTTTTTGTTACCAACACTATTTTGGAAAATTTAAAGAAAGTCTTGACCACTTTGTCACATTAATTAATTGGTTATGTACATAGAATGATGTCTTAATAAGTGTATATGGGGGTTGTTAATATACTATTTAATTAGTCACAGTTTAAAAGCAGGTGGTAGTGATGATATATGTACATCGGCATTTATAAGTAACTTAAAAGTCAGGTTGTAAGGAAGTTATTATACAGTGAAACATCCACTAACAGTCACTGTCAACAACAAACAGTCATCTCAAAACAAGTTCACTAATGGCTACCTCTTAGTTTGGTGTACCTCCCCTTATCTTATCAGATATATGCTATGCAAAACAAGGCTTGCTACCTCTCCCCATTTCAACATTTCAAAAATGAATTTTAAACGGGTATCTATAAATTTTTGACTTAAGTGTATCCCATTTTCCTATACAACTCGCTCACAGTGTCTATCAATTGTTTAACTTATTGACATGTGTCTCCCAAAGTCATGACTTTTGTCAATTGAGATATATATATATATGAAATGTATAAGAAACTGTTCAATTAAATACCTCTTACTCAAACCATCTGAAAACAACAGCCATCTCTCTACACCACCCAACTCCTATCTATGGCAGTTGGTTGTTGTCAGCAGGTTGAAAAAAGTCCTTAATTTTTCGGTAATAAGGTAATGACAAGTTTTTGAGGCTCTTAAAAAAAGTGAATCAGTGAAGTAAGGATTGCGATCATCACTACCACATACTTTAAAACTGTAACTAATTAAATATTATAAATACAATCCCCTTATACACTTATTTAGACATCATTTTATGTACCTAACCAATTAATTTATGTGACAAAGCAGTCAAGTATTTCTTTTAATTTTCCAAAATAGTGTTGTTATAAAGAAATAAAACACGAGAATGTTGAAAAGGCACTATTTATAATACATAGCGCATTAAAAAGTAGTGTATGCATATGCGCCCACATACACTTTTCTATGCATCTACAAAGCAAAGCCATTGCAACAAAATGGCTGGAAATTAGGTTTTTTGTCACCAAAAAGAATAATAAAGTCACTGCTCATATAAGGTATCCTGGTCTTTTCCAGATGGTATACATGTTTTCCCAACATGGTCATTAAAAACGCAAATTTATCCACAAAAAAATAGTTGGTTGGAGAAAACCTGCTGAGAGGTTATGGCAGACATGTGTTAGTTTGTATAAATCCTTTAACTATTGCAGTGGCTTGCAAATTAAAGCAGTTTTTCTCCCCTAAATGCCTGACCATGGCCCATTTGCCCGATCTTCTACTTCAGGGAGCCACGTTTCGCTCATTTTCTAAGAAAATTTGTCAGGATTTGTTCTAAATGAAAGCCAATACCTTTGTTATCAATGGTAATACACAGTTGTTTGAAATTGGACTTTGACAATTTTATTTTTTCAAATTTTCTTACCCTATGTTAGTTAAAGTGGTATTATGGGCATCTAACAGTTTATAGGTGTCTATCGCAACCGTTGTTTATTTTTGGTGTTTTCACTTCATATACACTTGTATTTGTTAATGCAGCATCAACATACTAAAACAATATCCCGGAAAGAGAAAAATAATGCATTTGAATATCAACCGTACTTTCGTTTGACAACTGATCATGCATGTACGATGTGAACCTAAATTTAGTTTTAGTGCAGATTCGTTCATACGACACAAAGACACAATTTTGTTTTACGGATCATTTCGGCTTAGAGGACTGGGTGAGTCACGTAAGAATATCGAATATAAAATGTATTTTTATAAACAACTGGTAACAAGAGGAGTTGCAGATAATTGGTCAGTAACCACATTTTAACTTACTCTTTTGACCTGTTAATTCTTTTCAGCTCAATTCAACAGTGAAAAATGCCCATAATATCACTTTAATGCTTACCGGTAAATAACGAGCACTGCACCAATGGTATTACACTGCTCACAAGGTATCGGGTTTCCTGGGTGTATTAGTTCACATTATATTCAACGTTTCATTTGTTTCATTGACAAAAAAGATTTTTGTCATTCGATCTGAACTCATACGCGTCACGGGGCAGTCGTTCTATTGTAGCTGAATTGTCTTTCTACACAAAATATCACAGTTCTTCCAGCTATGTTGTCGCTTAAAGCATATAGTATTGTTTTAGCTTGATACCCGTGTTTCTATTACTAGTATCTATGTATGTAATGTATGCAACTAATGTATTAAACAATCAATTTATAAAACAATTTCGTCGTGAAAAAATATTTTTATCTAGTTTAAATGCTTCTGTTTCATTAAAAGCTACGCCTATTTATTTGGCTTTACACCCCAAACACTGGTCACAAAACCAATTTTGTTTTAAACAATGCCATTATGGCTTTATGAATGGTTAAGCGCATTATCAATGTCATGCTGTCACTTAGCCACACTCTGTATTGAAGGTAATTATACCTTACTATCAGAGAGAAAGTTGTGCGGGTAGTGTTTGGACAGAATAAACTTAGTCAATATGCAAAGGAACAAGAGGTAATATTGTTAATAAATTATATATGTGGATACTGTTTTAAGAGCAACGTAAGCGATATGTGCGAATTAAAATAAGTCAAGTAGATATCGATTTTGAATAAAGCCAGTTTTGATGATTAGATCGTTTTTCACTCTGTAATTTCACTCTATCGCATATTTTTTAACAAAACATTCCTAACCAAAACCTCTTAATGCAACACGAGATGAAAAGTATGAAGTGTCGGCTTATCATGAAAATCATGGCGGCGTTAGCTATATGTGGTCTAAACTATCACACGGGCTGATCCCGCAACCGCAATATAAAATGTCAAAGGTACAATTATTTGGAAAATAACTTGTTTGTTCATTCTTAACTACGTTATAATTTATATTCAATTATGTGTATTCTTAATAATGAACACAATGCTGTGTTCGGATGTGTGTTTTATGCAAATGTTTATTCATAAAATTTGTTGAATGTAGTAATAATTATATAATTATATAATATTGTAAAGATGTAGATTGCAAGGGCCTTTCAAAAATTATAATATATAACATATACACGTTCCTCCAAAATTTGCAAAATACGATGTATTGCTAAGGTTTAAAATTCAACTAATTCGATGTTTTTACTTTGAAAACAAACAACGAAAACAATACAAAACTCGTCTCAAAAATATTTTCAAAGATTAATTTAACCTTTGTTTCTGTCAACGAAAGCTATGGTAAACTTTTTAAAAGTTTAAATATGGTTTGCATTTTACTTTTAGACCGATACATATTTGTTATCCTTATTTACAATTTTCCCGAAAGTCACGCTTCTCTATCTTTGAATTCTCTTTGCAAATAGCAAGAGGTCATTAAAACAATCAATATTGATATTGATTCCAGCCGATATCAAAAAACAAATACCCCTAGTTTGGCTACATTTAACTCTAGTCGGAAGACTTAATGGTTTTGTTCCTGTTGTTCTTTACCAATTGGTCGCAGGGCTTCAACCTTTGTCGAACTTCTTGATTCAGGCGAAGGTCATGGTTTGTGATTGTCGCTGTAAACGGACGACTTATATCCCAGTGATCGGGGGGTAAATGTCAAAGTCGATTGAGGATGTGTCTAATATAAAAATCAGACTATAAATACGTGCATTTAACATTTGTATTGTATTAGTTCATGTTGTATCCAGGTTAAGTCATTAACAGAAAAACAAATAAGACAGCTTTTGAGTGGTATGGGTATATATTCAAAATACCATTCAATCTTAAATATAATCGAACTTGTCAAATGCGCTTTAATACTAAAACTGACGTCGTACATAACATTTAGGAGCAAATAAAAATCACGCCAAGTTAAACTCAAACGTATTTCATGAAAAATATTGGCTCGACCAAATACCACCCACTTCGGGAACGTTATCATTAGTGAGAATATCATAACAATGATAACAATAACCAAAATAGGAGGCAACTACACAAGCCGAAATAACAGTAGGTACAGAACTTACTCAATATTTAAATAATCACCAGATAAACACTATAACAATTGTCAATTCTATTGCTTACCTGTCTGTATTGATCAATACTAACAAAGCAATATTTTAAATACTACTTAACTTATAAAGGGGGATTTAGAACAGTGGCGGACTAACGTAATGCATAATGGTGTCGAACGTTTAATATGTTTTTTGGGATAAGCTGAAAGGCTTCCTCTCGGTAGACACATTTCATTATAATTTATATAAGTGTTTGTCAAATTTAATGGCTAAAATGATAGTCATCAAGAGGATTTCTATTTAAGTTTTGCTCATACGAGCCACGTGCCAAAATGTGAAACTTTGTTTACAGCACCATCAAGAAGTGAGTTTCATCCAGGCACAAAACATCATAGAATCATGCATGATACATCAATCGTACAACGGAAATTTTATGTTTTTGCATAAGTTGCGCCCCTTTAGACATAAATAGTTGGTCCTAATATCGAACGGTAAAGTAGATTACCTACTTAAGGTGGGAAACATTTTATCACTATCGTCTTGATATTTATTTTATAACTATGTTTTGTGAATTTTACTGTTAGAATTCACCTTTAATTGTTTGTGTCCATCTACCTGTATCTACCTATCGATTTAAAAATTGTTTTCCCTGCCGAAGTTGGAGGGATACTGTTTTGGCGTTTCCATCCGTCCGCCGTTCGTCCCTACGTCCGTGTTTGTCGGGAGCCGTTTCTCGGTAACTTGCATGGGATAGAATGAATCTTAAAAATAAACGTGTATTTTCGCCATGCAAGTCGCCCGTGATGCGACGGTGTTTTCACAAGGAACGCGCGGCCAGCCGGCTGGCCAATCGACCGACTCACCAACCCATTTGGAAGCTGCGCTATGCGAGAGACGGCCGATTTTTCGAAACCGCTGCGCGAGCTCCCTCGTGAATTCGACTGGTCGCCGTCCGGCTACGATTGAAAGACCAGCAGAAAGGACGCGTCAAGGCTCTCCGCATCAAAGGCACGGAAGCCATGTTCGACTGAGCGTCTCGGGACCGACTAGTTCAAGTCCCGTTCGCACCGCCAAGGGAAGGCCTGTGGCTTCTTCCCGCTTGCCGAGTGTGTATGCGGCCGGGACCACTTCGGCGGCCGAGCTTCTTGCCTTTGCCAAGTTGTTCATCAGGCTGGTCGCCCCCTCTGAGGGAGCCCTGGCTAGGCTCCCGCTGTACAAGCGCGCGATGTCCCTGCTCTCGAACATCGGTCCGGAACGATCAGCTACTGCCCGGGAGACTAGGCATGTCGCCATATATATAGGAATGATTTCGTCTCCATCGGTACCGTCCAAGACGGGGTTCTATCCGCTCATCTGTAGATCGCGACCACCTATATATTATCGGCCGAAAGCATGCCTTCGGAAGCCACCGCTGAGACGAGGCCCTTCGGCCGCTTACGCTGGCTCGCCCGCTGTGTTCGGCAGGGAGTCCGCGGTACCAGGCAGAGACAAGCGGTCCCATATTTACAGCCGCCGTTCATCGGCGCTCCGCGAGAATCTTCTCAGCGTTCAGGTCTCTTGAGCTCGGTAGCCCGGCCCGGGCGATGAGGCCCGCGAGACGAGGCCCGCGAGACCACCCCTACAGGACCTGTTTATTTTACTTTTTTCTAAATTTGATTGAAAATTTTATTCTAAGATATTTTATAGTATAAGACTCTTGTTTTCTCAACGAGGGGTACAATAGTAATAATAGACACGAGTACTTGTAATTTTCAGGTTTTAATAAATACAACAGAGATTATGTAGACATAAAATGATACATATGTGTTTATATACATTGTTATTATAGCCTGGTAAATAGACTAGAGAAATCTAAAAGTTTCACGCATCGGTGTGTGGCAATGGGTTTTGGGCCACTTAATAAATATGAGATCGATATACAATATACATCGGTAGATTACGTCTACTGTAATTATTTGGACTAAGGATGGGCCACACTTCCTATAGAGGAAGCTCCGTTATGTACTACATAAAGTACATGTTTATTTTTTGGAGTACAACGGCAACTTACCAATATCAAAAACATTCACAGAAGTCTTGTGTACTCAAAAGGCCTACTTGTCTTAAGGTAAAAATAAACGTATTAAGTTGATTGAAGATTATATAACAAAGGGAACTAATTCAGTATATTTAGAATATGGTTCGGATGTTTTCCCTTCATCTCGAAAAAGCACTTTATTCAAGGTACTGAAAATACACGTGCGCCACCTGCTGTCATAATTTGGTAACTGGCATTCGGCTTATTTGCATTATACTTACTGCCTGTTGCTTATTGTCGTTGTTAATGACGCTATGTGGCAAAACCGATTATGACTGGTTTCATCATGACTGACGCAGTTTCATCACGTTTGTAAGTACATATGCATGAGAGTGAAATTATGTGCTATGCAATCATCAATGGGGAATGATGAACACACACACACACACATTGGAAAGTCACCAAACATGTTGCAACACTCATTATGTATAAACGAATACACAACACGCATGTTAGAATTGTCATAAAGCATATTAGAATAAACATCAGTCATAATGGCAAGATTCACCATAAATGATGTTTTTACCTCAATATAATTCAATATTTTAGCAAAATGTTCCATTTAATGTTAGAATTAATAAATTATTTCTTTTTTGTTTCAGGAACGAACCACCTGCATGGAATTCAGGTGATAATTTTTGCATAAGGTTCTTTTGATCTTTGTTGTACTAAACATTTAAAAATTCTCCCGAACATTTACCGTACTTCTTTTTCATCGCTAAGGTTAGTCAGAAATAAGTATATGTTTAACATTACATGTCACTTAATATATAAACACTCCTAAGTGTTAATTGCTAAGTAGACAAAATCTCGTCCAACATTTCCAAAGTAGTTTCAGCACTCTATTTTCAGGTCTAATGTTTTATTAGTGGACTCTATCATCTCTAGCTTTTTTACATAACGCCTTACTAACTGTAAGCCGTCTTGGTTTTTATTGCGAGGACAGCGACATGTTTTCATACCCTTCACACAAAAATGCGGGCTTTGTTGGAACGTTAGAAAAAGGGCATAGCATTTAATTTAGTGAAACATGTATTGGCAAAACTTAGCAGTGAAAAACCTTCAACCAGAAAATTGAAATTTAAGGAAACCTGCATCATTTGGAATAAATTTCTTGGTGGAAGAGGCCTATGTTAAAACACGACTGAAACAGTTCAATTTTCCAAAGTTGTAACTGATTTCACTAACAGATTGTGTTTTATCGCTGAGAGTCTCTCATATGTATATTATCTGTGTTCATGCCTGTTTTCAGAGGAAAAGTTTTTGAAAATATATCTAAAGGGCCGCCCAGTGCCCTTGTGCGCGCCCACAAACATCGAGGATGAAGGCCCGTACGACGTGAAGGCACCTCAAGACCCGCCTGCTCAGCAACTCAAACTAGAATGGGTGTATCCTTTACAGTATAGGCTGGAATGTATGGTTGTTTGATTAAATTGGATTCCCACTTTCAAAGACATTTATCAAACCAGAGTCTCCATTTGCAATAGTTGACCAATGAAAATTAGTGAAGTATTCCGGCTTCGAGTATATCCCCGCAAAGAAGTTTTAGGGGGGATATTTGAGTCACTGCCGGTTTAGTAAGCTATTAAATTGAAACTTAAATATTTAATCACTTATAAGTTCAGACAGAAATTACACGCGCAATCGTCCACTCGTTTGTTGAGTTATATGCTATAAATAAACCCATAGGCATAATACAATGTTCACCGTTTGTGGATCGAATTAAATCTTAAACTATGTGATCACTGTGAAGTGTAGAAGTGCATTGCAGAAATTTCACGCGTAAAGTTTCTCTTATTCCTAGGCTGTTGTACTTGAACTTAGCCATGATTATAATAAAATGTTGGAAGTGTGTGTGTGTGTGTGTGGGGGGGGGGATAACTTCAATATATCTTAACCGAATAAATTAAAACTTCATTTTGAAGTGTATATGTGCAATGCAGATTTTTCCCGTGCAGTGATCTACTTATAAAGCAAAGAACTTTAATCATACCGTACAAACCATTCAACTATGTTCGAATGTTGAAGCCGTCGTAAGACAAGTGTTTTACACGAGTTGTGCAACTACTCAGGTATTGCTTAAGAACAAATTCAA
The DNA here is from genome assembly GCF_020536995.1 of Dreissena polymorpha. Classification (NCBI taxonomy): domain Eukaryota; kingdom Metazoa; phylum Mollusca; class Bivalvia; order Myida; family Dreissenidae; genus Dreissena; species Dreissena polymorpha. Next base: position 145,137,193 of record NC_068357.1, read on the forward strand.
ATTCTGAACCTAGTTTGACTGTAAAGAAGTTTATGTACAAAATAAGTACAGGGTTTTTATAAGCATACTAATATGTATATACAGCAAAAGTGTCAATATTAAAAATAAATGAATTTAATTAATACATTTAGATATCAGAGTCTATTTAAGAACAGGCAAGAAAACATTCATCTCATTTTCATTAACGGAACGGTAATACAATAGTCACATTGAGTAGACCGCAATTACTGTTTTACCTTCTCAAAGCACAATTACCTTGACCCAAGTTACTTAGGTACGGTTACCGGGGTGGCGACTGCATGTCAAACCTTTACACCATTGCAACCGGGGAGGTAATCTACTTCAGTGCGGCTGTGGTTGTCCTCCATAACTTTGCGGAGCAGACTCAAAGACACTATACAGAACACAATAATGATGTCAAAAGGTAATAAGAGATGTTTGCAAATCATGACCTCCCGACTTGCAGAAAAATAAAACATGTGACCTACACATTAGATGCATTGATTAGAAAATCACGAGGGCTCATTATTCGTCTAGACTTACAAGCATACTAGGATAAATATGATTCCAAGACATTTCTAGATATTGTGCTGACACCAACATGTGTCAAGCTTTCTACTAAATCAACCACTCACAATTTATGTGATTATAGAGCATATATTGGTTAAAGTTTTTGTGTGGAAAGGGATTTTCTGTTATGGCCTCGACATTTGACCCGTTAACTTGAAAGTATATAGGTGGCATTCTTTCTTCTAAAATAAACAACATACCAACTTAAATAATAATAGGTTCTATTCATCACAAAGAAACCGATTTCTGTAATCAAGCTAATTTGATCTTTAATGTCAATTCAAAATGTGTATGTTTTCTTCAAATGTAAAAAGTTTACATAACTGTAAGTAAAAGCGGTCTTAAAAATAATGCCAACATATTAAAATCCCAATTTACCTTTATCTTAAAGCTGGTGACCTCACAATCAAAAGGCTTTCTAAGAAGTAACCACTAAAGAAATAGTTTTGATTTTATGTCAAAACATTCGCAAGATATCTAAGATTACAAATTTACTGTGACAGTCACTTGTTATCTTTACCGTTAATATTTTTACTTCAAAATCGGATAGCTTCTTCCTTTCCCCCGAGGTCACCAATAATTTGCATGATTTTGGTTAAAGCGGTCTCCAAATATCGCGAGAAAAAGAAAGATCTACGGACGCATATACATACCGGTAGACCGACCGAGAAGAACTCACGAACGACCGACAAATGCAAAGCAATATACCTCACTACTTCGAAGGGGGAGGGAGTTGTCATGTTTTGAAGCTATTTATCATGAACTATGATACAATACACCATTATGGATTGAATATAAATTCATTATATCTCTTTAAAAACAACATTTGAGTAAACTGAACAATGTTAAAATCCAAAACGGTTGGAATTTAAAAGAATTGTGTTCTTTTTAAGCTTAAAGAAAACCAGTTGAACCTAAATAATGTACTAAGTGAGGTTTTCTAGAATGTGTGACTCAATTATACAAATACAGTACATTCGGTAATGGAGTACCCCAGCGGTTTTGGCCCTGCATATTAACATAGTTTGCTTTGTGCCGCTGTGAATTACTTCGCTTTTGACAAATAACAAGCAAATTCATTGCATTGATATCCCCCGCCAATATGCTTCTTGACACAAAAGTGTTATATTTGACACTCAAAAAAGCATTTTTTTTCAAGATACAAAGGGCCATAACTCCATTATTAACATATGGTGTACAGTGCCATTTGGTGTGCATCATCCTCTTCACCATATATATACTCATACCAAGTTTCAATGAAATCCGCCAAAGCACTTCTAAGATATGGCTCCGGACACAAAAGTGCCGGACGAACGGACGGACGGAAAGACGGACAACGCCAAAACAATATCCCTCCGCCTATGGCGGGGCATAATAAAATGAGATCCATCCTGATTTCAGCCTGGCCATTCATCCAGACCAAGTTAAGGTGGCAACGGGACAGGTTACTGGTCATGAGAAAAAGGGCAAGGTAGGTCTCATATCACTAAATGGCTTAACGTGTGAATAAAGTATCCATAGTTTACTCGCCAGTGGATGTAAACACTGCGAGGAGTTTGGGCTTTCACGTGTCCTTGCCTTGTACCTTGATACATAATCGGGCTTAGATGCATTGTGTCATACAAATATTGAAAGTCAATCATAAAACTGGTCTTCATGTATCAAATAAATGCATTACGTCGTCCTGATCATCCCTTGATATGTAGCTTGTAGGTTAATTGACGTGCGTCTATTATAATGTCAGGTAAAATTATCAACTTTAGAAATATATACCAGATTTGTAACATAGTTCAATGTTTTGTTTTGATAACTTGTTTATAAACTTCATAATGATATTTGACCTCGGTATTGGACCACTTTAACCTGCTGCTATAGCAATCTTGCAAATCCCATCACATAAAATCTGTAAAAAAATAAATGAAGTAATTGCAGCGTTCATGGTCCAAGTGGTACTTACTTAGACAATGTTTCATGAAATATCAAACTCTGAATTTCTTTCCTCGAAACTTACAACTTCTTCATTTCTGTATGATGAAAAGAAAGTATGTATGAACGACTAATATATTGTGCACAAATCTTATTTAGTCAATCGAAGTTCAGTTAAATCCTTCTTTTGAAAACGCATGCAAATTGTTTAATTGATGACAGGCTGATAATTTATAAAGCAAAATATTTGAATGAAATATGCACAGTACCAATTGCTGTTAACGAGACCCACAGTTCATACGTTGGAGTATGCAAATAGTATCGGTCGAGCAAATTGCACGCGACTGGTGAATCAAAGGTTTCTTTCAAATATTGGACAGATTTAAATGAAATGAATAAGGCATGGATGTCTCTATCTTTATTCCAGGCGCACGTAAGGGTGTGGGAGAGCATCAACCTTACGACGCTGCACGTGATCGGCGAGGGGGAGTTCCAGAGGAACGTCTGCTGTGTCTCCTTCTCTCCAGTGAGTAGGAATATATATATACAAAGTAGTTCCATCATTCTCTCGTTTGTGTAGAAATATGTCTCTAAAACGTAGTTCTATCCTTCTCTCCAGTGAGTAGGAATATGTGTATCAAAAGTAGTTAATGCTGCGCTCAAGTGATTAGGAATCTTTCTATGACATAAATGTAGCTGCATCCTTCTCTGTCCTGAGAAATAAAATATTATATAAAAGCTGAGATCCATCACTCCCTCATTTAGTTGCAATACGCCTAATGCAAGTATTTTATAGATCCATAGTAGATCCATTCATCTCTCTTATGAGAACAAAATCACGTGAAAGTATAGATCTGACCTCTGAAGTAAAGTGGAAAGTGTCCAAAAAGGAGTTCTAATTCTCTCGCCCGTGAGTTAAAAATTGTGTTGTGACATTGTGTTCTCATGTACAAGTGCCGTATTTCCATTTAAGTTTATTTTACCTTCGCAAGTCATGCTTACAATCCGAAACGAGTTAACTTTGCCCGAATTTAATTGACGACATAACTACTTAGGTTGATGGGAATAACTTACTGGCGGTGGATGAAAGTAACGAACATATCCTGTCTGTCTGGGATGTCAGCCGAGACAACAAATTCTCCAAGATAACCGACTGCAAGGTATTAATATATAATGCATAGTGAGACGTTCTTGCATTATATAACCGTTTTTTTTTATCTAGTTACTTTTGAATTAGATACGAGATGGTTGTTTATCAGGAGTCTCCTGAGTTTTTCTCTTTGATTAACATACAAAATGTCTTTCAAAAATGATAAAACCTAATGTTGAACAGTCGTCAGTTGACCCGTATGAGGGCAATCCGATCGTTTGTTATCGCAAGTCACATATCTGTGTCATATACTAGTAATCGCAAGTCACATATCTTGGTCATATACTCGCAAGTCACATATCTGGGTCATATAATTACAAGTCACATATATGCGTCATATAATCGCAAGTCACATACCTTGGTCATATAATCGTAAGTCACATACCTGGGTCATATAATTGCAAGTCACATATCTGGGTCATAAATGTCAAGTCACATATCTGGGTCATATAATCACAAGTCGCATGTCTGTGTCACATTATCGCAAGTCACATATCTGGGTTACATAATCGCAAGTAACATTTCTGTGTCACATAACCGCAAGCCAAAATATATTGGTCATATAATCGCAAGTCACATATCTGGGTCATATATTCGCAAGTCACATATCTGGGTCATATAATCGCTAGTAACATATATGGGTCATATAATGGCAAGTCACATATCTGTCTCATATCATCACAAGTCACATATCTGGGTCATATAATCGCAAGTCACATATTTGGGTCACATTATTTCAAGTCACATATTTGGTTCATATAATCGCAATTCAAATATCTGGGTTATATAATCGCAACTCACATATCTGTCTCATATAATCGCAATTCACATATCTGCGTCATATAATTGCAAGTCTTATATCTGGGTCATATAATCGCAAGTCACATTTTTGGGTTGCGTAATCGCAAGTCACATATCTGGGTCATAAAATCGCAAGTCACAAATCTTTCTCATATAATCGCAAGTCATATATATAGGTCATATAATCGCAAGTCACATATCTGGGTCATATAATCATTAGGCACATATTTGGTTCATATGAACGCAAGTAATATATATGTGTCATATTATCGCAAGTCAATTATCTTCGTCATTTAATTGTAAATCACATATCTGGGTGATATCATCATAAGTCACACATCTGGGTTATAAAATCACAAGTCACATATCTGGGTCATATAATCGCAAGTCACAAATCTGGGTCATATAATCGCAAGTCACATATTTGGGTCATATAATCGCAAATCACATCTGTGTCATATAATCGCAAGTCAAATATCAGGGTTATATAATCGCAAGTCACATACTTGCGTCACATAATCGCAAATCACATATTTGTGTCATATAATCGAAAGTCATATATCTGGGTTATATAAACGCAAGTCACATATTTAGGTCACATAATCGAAAGTCATATATTATAGTAATATAATCGCAAGTTACATATCTGGGTCATATAAGTTTGTTATTTATGTTCGTTACATAGTCGTCAAATGACCCTGTGACCCAGTGTGCCTTCCACCCAAAGGAAGAGAATCAGATCGTCTGCTGTGGCAAGTCACAGATCACGTTCTGGACCCTGGAGGGGGAGAGACTTTCCAAGAAGGGCGGAATCTTTGGGGTGAGGACCCAGGGTACCTAGCATGAGCATGTCATAATTGTTTGTTGTGTTTCATATGAATTAGATAAGTCTGAGTATAAGGCAAATACTAGTAGATGTTAGAGCATTTGCATTCTTCGAATAATCTTTTATTAACTTCCGGCATTTCCAAAGATGTGTCTGAGCATTTATCAATAATAAATGTAAATAAAATGTGTACAATTATTAGTATTAAAGCATGTTACACTTTACATATGATTTTCATGGGTGTAATATTTTAAATTAATTAAGAGTATGAAGATTCAGCTTAAGAATATTCACAAGTATTGTGCCATGTGTATGCATTTATGTGAGTATCATAATAGTGCATGTGTATTGCAGAAAAACGAGAAGCCAAAGTCGGTCCATTGTTTCAGCTTCACAGAGAACGGGGACGTCGTGTCCGGAGACTCCAGTGGCAATATCTACGTCTGGGAGAAAGGTAAACCAGTTATCTATGTCTTGGAGAAATGTTAACATCGTATCTACGTCTGAGAGAAAGATTAACCTAATACATTTTCAGAGAAAGGTAAACCTCATATTTACGTCTGGAAGAAAGGTAAAACTCAAATGTTCGTGTTAAAAAAGGTTAACCGCGTTTCTTTATCTGGAAGCAATTTTAGCCTCATATATATGTCTGTAACAAAGGTAATACTCATATTGCTCTGGGATAAAGGTAAATGTAAGATCTACGTCTGGAAGAAAGGTGAAGCTCAAATGTACGTGTTAAAAAAGGTAAACTGCGTTTCTATATCTGTAAGCAATTTTAACCTCATATCTATGTCTGTTACAAATGTAACCCTTATATTCCTCTGGGAGAAAGGTTAATGTAATATCTACGTCTGAGAGTAAGGTAAACCTGTATCAGCATGGTGTTCTTCCAATTATGTTGGAGTTGTTCCTGAACACTCACAAATGATTGTGTGGTACTAATGTTCGTAGATTTTGTGTTAAAAATACAACCATACATTTTAGGAGCAAATGAAAAATCTGTTTTAAAGCCTTACAAGTAATACCTGACTCATTAAGTAGCATGTTGCAGATTGTAAAGCTTGTGTGTGTGGATTAATAGTGCAACATACGGTTCCAGGCACCAACAAGATCAGCAAGGCCATTCCAAACGCCCACGATGGTGATGTGTTCAGCATCTGTTGTTCGAGAGATGGAACCATTCTTTCCGGAGGAGGGACAGACAGGAAAATTATTCAGTGGGACGCGGAGTTCCAAAAAACTGGAGTAGAAAATGAGGCCAGTAAAAATGCTTTATAGGACAATTTTAGTATAAGTAATGTAGATTTGTTTTGCATATAGCTGTCGATAATATTTGTTATCTTGGTTGTAGTTTTTGTGAAAAGCATTTTTGGTGGAAACCAAAGATGAATGAATTTTATCATGGCTAGTAAGTCATCGTGGTCCTATTGTAGAAATTAATAATGAAATTGATGGAAAAATGAATAAGCAACAAAAATTAAAATTGAAATACACACATAATTAAAACCCATATTTTCAGTGTCAAAACATTCATATTTTGGTCACTGTCAACCTGTATATCATGTAAATGCACTGTAGAAATTAAGTCTATCTATTGTGATTAGATCCCTGTGGAGTTTGGAGCTGTACGGATGATAAGCCAGAAGCCGGACAACATGATTCTAGTGGGAACCATCCGTAACTGCATCTTACAGGGAAATATGGACCTTAACGTCTCACCGGTTGTTGAGGTAAACTTAACAAACTTTTACACCGGTTGTTAAATAAACTGACCGTAACAACATTAAATAGTTTCAGAGTTGCAATCATGGTACGTACTTACTTATTTCCCTGGATGCTCTTCTGCTCTTAGATCGATTTTTATTAAATATTTCTCACAAACTCACAACGTGCTCTTGCTAAGCTTTTGTTATTGCTATGAATATGTTTGTCTTTTGGAAAAAAAGCTTATGAACACTTAAAGGGCACATTAATTTCCAATATTCATGAAATTAAGTCTTAATGTTTGTCCCAGATAAATTGGCATATTTAAGCCTGGTTTAATTTTGTTCCAAACTTGATCAAACGATTAAATTAATTATAAAAACTCGTGCATATTCTTGAGACAGCTTTTGTTGCCCAGTGGTGAAAATATTAAATCAAAACATATGCCCTAATGATATCTCAGCCTTGTTGGAAACTGAGTCATAAAGGTTGAAAAACTAGGTCACTAGGTCCAATTTAAACAAAACTTTGTGAAACACTTCAGAGAATATGTACTGCCAATATTCGTGAAACTTGTTCATACGATTTTTCCAACGGCTGATTTGCAACTGGACCACATGGGGATAAAAAAATACCTCACATGTTTAAGTTGAAAGAAAAACGTGTGAACATTTAAGAGATCACGTTTGTTTCCCAATTTTCATGAATAATTATCTACAAAATATGACAAATTCAAAACTGTGTCACGTTGGATCCTAAATAAGGTATCTTAATCACATTTAAAAACACTCTAGATACCACATGTATTTCCCATCCTACATGAAAGTTTTACCAAACATTTCTTTAAATGGTATTTTACCCTAATTCGAAACTGGGTCAAAAACTAGGTCAAATTAAATAAACAGATTTTAGCTCTCTTGCAATCAAATTTGATCACACAATATTTTGAAACTTTCAGAATATCAAACTATTTTTTGTAAGTATTTCCACGAATAGTAAGAGATGGTTTTGGTCCATTGGCAAAATGGCCGCCAAAAGGCGGGAAGTTTTGCTATAGTAAGACCATTTTAACCACTATAGAAGTCAAATTATTGATCAGCTCATAATGACACTTGCTCAGAACATTAAAGGTAGTATGCTGTAATATGTTGTAATAATATCTGGGCTCAGTTCTAAAATGAATATTCTTTTCGAAACATGGTTGTCATGTGTTGGTGAAGTTGTCCTTATAAGGCTACTGTTAACACTACCTGTTCAAAACAAATAAGTCCCTTGGGGTCTCATTTTAGTTCCTTTGGGCGTTTGGTCATCTTGTCTTGAATGTATAGCTGTAATATTTCAGAAGTGAGATATTAAATACGAGTCATAACATTTGTGTAAATATGGTTATTTTACTGGATGTACCTTGAACTCCGGTTAGTGCCTTATGTTCCCAAAGACCCTCTTGTTGATATCCTTAAGGGTCACAAAGAAGAGTTATGGGGCCTGGACGTGAGCCCCAGTCAGTCCCAGTTCCTAACGTGCGGCTACGACAAGCATGTGTATCTGTGGGACGCCCAGACACGCTCCGTCGTCTGGCGGAAGGAGATCTCCGTACGTAGATCGGTTGTGTACTAGGTCTGAAAGAAGTCTGTCTTGTGAATCATACTCTGATAACACGATTTCTGCCCGTTTTTAATAAACAGTACAGAATTTACATACTGATGCATATTTTAATCCACGTGAATGAAATCTGATGTTATGTGTACTGATACAATTTATAAAAACAATGTATGTTTTGCTATCCGTAATTTTAAAATAGTATTTTTATTTTTGTTATTTCTACGGCACTTCCCACCTTACTTCTGATTAAAGAAGTGTATGTGTACGAATTCAGTACTGATAAACTAGCTACCGATTGAAAACTGTGAGTAGTTTAGCTGACCATTATACTACTGAAGTAGTGCTAAACATGGCCAAAACCCAAAGAAACAAACGTTTCGCTCAAGGATCCGGCCCGTTGTTGCTGCGTCCACCCGAGTCTGCCAATCGCAGTGGTGGGTCTGCAGACGGGCAAGTGGCTTGCACTTGACCTAAATACGCAAGAGATCGTCGCCGAGAACAGCGATGGCACAGATCAGAGGGATTGCATGCAGTTCTCACCTGGTAGGCTGTGAGATGATTGTAATAAACTGTTCACAAATGAGCATGGTTTATTAGCCAGTGAACTATGGTTAAGATTTCTGATTATATAAATGTATTACTCTTCATTTGCAAAAATAGTAAAATAAATGGTATTTAGTTACTAAAACATATTCTAATTATGTTCTCAAGACTACAAATAAATACTGGCAACGTTCTGCAATAACATAATATACACTCAAGACGGCAAGATGCTGGCAGTGGGAGGTCATGACAACTGCATCTTCATATACGAAGTGAGCGATGATGGTAAAGGGTACCAAAATTTAGGCACGTGTTCCGGCCACAGCTCGTTCGTGACCCACATTGACTGGTCGGAGGACGGCGAGATACTTCGAAGCAACTCGGGCGATTACGAGGTCCTGTACTGGTATCCAAAGACATGCGGACAGGAAATCTTCAGGGACGCTGTGAGGGACCGAGCGTGGGCCACGCAAAACTGCACCCTCTCATTCCAGTCTGCGGGTAAGGTGTTGAAACTAGTTTTTAAATTGATTTGAACGTATCATGGGAAGAAGCAAGATTAGAAATCCTTTTTTTCCCAAATTTTCTTTCCGGTATAAGTTTGCTCATTAATTTTATTGCCAATAAAATTGGTACACAAATATAATTTTGTGTAAACCTGAAGCCTTATGTTTCTTGTTATGATTGTATGTTGTATTCAAATTCACAATATTTCACATTATTTAGTTAATCAAACTGGTTCATTGTTTAACTAAACGATAGCATCATTGCATATGAAACCATTGCATAAAGACCATGCAGCACTTGACATTATATTGTCATTTTCTTATGAATAAGTATATACTAGTTCATTATTTATTGGATATATGGCTTTCCAATTGCAGGAATCTGGCCTATTGATGCGGACGGTACAGATATAAACAACTGTGCGGTGTCACATGACAAGAAGCTGTTGGTGAGCGCTGACGACCTTGGGAAGGTCAACCTCTACGCATTCCCGTCCATCCATCCCAAGGTAAGCATGCATTGTCTTCCTGACAAACATTCCATTCAGGACGCTTAAAACGGATCACTAACTGCCAGCACTTTTCATCAGTTTATACGACAAACGGGATGACTTTAACTTTGAAATTGTGAATTTTCCGTACCTAGATGGCAACATCCCTAAAGGTCCATCCTATGGTATTTACATTTCGCAGTTGGTACGTTATGCCAGAGCATTCCATGTATTAAAGATTTTAATGATCGTTATCGTATATTAACAAAGAAATTGCTAAAACAAGGCTTTTTGTATCATAACCTTAGAAGTAAATTCGCTAAATTTCACTCAAAAGTATGGTGATTTAATTTCTAAATATAATGTTTCTTTAAAATGGCATTTAACTAATGGAATTTCCAAACCGTCATTTTATGGAGATGTTTTGACACGTGTTCGCAAATTAAAATATCCTAAAGAAAATGTTTATATTAAACTTGTCAATTTAGTAAACTCATTTTTATCAAAAGGATATGATGTTAACGTACTTAAAAACACGTGCTTGTTGGTTTTCGATTCACTATATCTTTCTTCTCTTAAAATTTGGAATCATTAATGGAATTACCATTTTATACGTCTGATTCTTAAATATTTAATCACCTAAGCTGGTTTTATTGGAAATTCAATTTTACAGTACCGCCCCTTTAATATTTTTATTTTTATGTTACAGCACTGCCCCTGGATTTTGTTCACGTCATCGTGTCTTCGCTTAACAATTACGTCATACGATTCTTTCTCTGTTCCTGGCTACATTGATTTTTGTGACCTCGTCGCTTTTATATTTCTTCATACCACATACTCTAACTGTTTTAATCTACATGCATAGGTCATTGGGTTTAAAGCGTTCAATTTTAATTTTATTTTCTCTCTGACAGGCGTTTCTTGTTTGATTTATTTTTTAGCAGTCACATAAACAACCAAGCTATGTAATATAGATCTTTTACACCCATTATTGCTGCTTCTTCCTGTATTTGCGCGATGATGAACTGAAATATTAACTTCATGACGCTATATTCTTAAATCTTGTTATTATAAAGAAGGAATGTAGTTGACACTTGTTCATAGTTTCATTTCATCGTTCCTCAAAATGTTGAAACTCTGTTGCTCTGGTATCTTTCCTACCATTGAGTAATTAAATGGTAATTAAATTAAATGCGTTTTAATTCCCTTTTAAGCCACTCCAAATTGATGTGTTGGTCGTCGGATTTGCCGCACCTATTTTTTCAAACTGGAAAAAAAATAATTTTAACGCTCGCACTCATTTTTGTGTCCTTCTGTAACCATAGCGCATGTGTTTTTTTAATTTGTGAAAAAAAAAGAAAAAAGTAATCTCGCAGAAACGATTTTGACGCTGAATATGAATGCCAAATATAGTGTTTCGTAACCTTTTTAATCGATAACTGTAGTCGCTCGAAAATTCGATCGAGACGACCAGAAAAATGGCTTCCTGCGTGACCGTTTTAACAAATTGCGGTGAAAAGTTGCTGTAGCGAACCCTTATAAATATAAACATATCTGCTTCGTTCGGTGACTTATTTGAATGTGTTTGTTCACGTTCGAACATGCAACTATCAGCAGATACCGTTGAAACATGCTCAATTTAACAACATAGGGAAGCATGACCTAAGTTGTGTATGCATTCTCTTCATTAAATGGGCATATGGACGCCGACGGTATTTTCTCTATATGTAGGCAAATTTTTCCTATAACACAATTTAAAGTGAACAAAAAATAAACATACCATCATTAAAGGCTGTTTCTAAAAGAGTCACAGGGACAATGTTTTAGAAGTATTAAAATACATGGTTGACGTAACACGCTTTACAGCTTAAAGCTAGGTCCGTGTATTTTAGAAACATCAAAACAGTTTTTTGTAATGTATATAATTTATTTCAGAAAAATATAATACCGTACTAGCCATCGATATGCCCCTTTTCGAATAAGGTATCGACAATGGTTTATATGCATGGCCTTTGTCCGACTGTCTGTCATTATCATTATGATGATTGCCCCTCTTCTAGTGCTATTGGAACATAGTATACCTTTTCACAGCTTGCAACATGGTATACCTTTTCACAGCTGTCACTATTGCAAACCTCGAACAAATATAAGCAGCAGTAGGTAGACATGTGTCCCTCACTTCAATGATATGGTTATATTTCATGGGCAAATGTCATATGCAACTTACTCCTATAAATATGAGGTATCGTTTAACGTCAATTTGCTGTAGCATCGTTCCGACATGAAATCATATCGGAAGCTTTAACGGCTGCAAAGTCATATAACAGCGCAGAATCTCCATGGAAGAGTTATTCAATATAAAAATATAAACATTATTTTACTAATTGCATAAGAAGATGTTTAATTAAAACTTACAAGTAATGCTTTTCTTAACATGAAAACACTAGCTTAAGACTTGTGTTCTACATTTTAAAGTTGAAGTGCTGAAACCTAATTTTAGTGCATTTTTATTTGAAAAGTATGTAACTCATAGATATATTATTGCTTGTTTGTACAAAGATTCTTTTCTTTGTATAAGAATTGATTTGAATGTAAACTATAGCTGTTTAAACCTGCATCTCTTGTTAATGCAATATTTTCCTATCGAAATGTGATTTTTTTTTATTCTTCGCTCTTCGCTCGCTCGAAAATTTTCCTGTTTTCAAAAAAAAAGTTGTTTTTTTTTCGCTCGCCTCTTCAACTTTTTTTCAAAAAAATCCGTAGACCAACAAATCAATTTTGAGTGGCCTTATTATTGTTTAATTTGAGTTACAATGCTATAAGGTTAAATTGTATTTACACTTAAATGTATCATGAATATTGCTGGGCCAAGTGTGAGGTTGAGCGCTCTAAAACCGGTTTAAACCCCCAATGCTTTGCATTGAACGTGCCAAGGCGGTGACCCCAGCTTTATTCTTATATGTGTTTATGTTGTTTTGTATTGTGCTGTTTTGTGCTGTTTTGTACTGTTTGGGCAATCGGTCACTTGCCTTAAATAAAGGACCAACTAATTGTTTATAACAGGAATTCAATATTTCTCCAGCAGCTGGAGTTTCACTTCCTTATATTGTTTATTTAATAAGCTTCTTTGAATTTGATTTGAATGTGAAAAGAAACAATATTTCTTGCTTCTTCACATGCACTTAACTTGCATTCATTCAGCGCGACTGTATTATGAGTAATAAGCTTAAACTTATGTAGCCAACTACAAGCGTCGTGTCCAACAAGAAAACACATAACATTATAGTTGTAACATTAAGCTACACTTAAAATGGGTGGACACAAAGTACTTGAGTGAATTAAACATGAATGTTGATTATTTCTTTCGAAAGCAATGTTACAAAATAGTATACGCATTCATGAATACTGAAAAATAATATTTGCAACCACTTCAATTAAATCATACCACTAGCACTATGTATATCATTCATTTTTTTTTTATAATACACAATACAATACTACAAGAAGAAAAAAACGAGCAAAACCGACAGGAACATAAATTACTTCACTTTATGTCTGGAATAGCCCCAATAACTTGTGTAATGTACTTTAAATGTCTTCATGATGTCAGAAAAATGGACCCTGCATGCGTATGGCAGACCCTGCATGCTCATTGATTGACAACAACACCATCACATTTTTCAGAGGCTTGCTCCAAACCAGACTCATAACTGTTATGAACGAGACTTAAAGACAAGCTCGTATTGCAAATATTTACAGTACTCTGATACTATCCACATCTAACTCTATGGTAGAATATATATTTATATCAAATGATATACAACGCATCTGATTTTTGGGGCGCTTGCCTTCTGCAATTTGCCCAATAGGTAACATAATATACGTATACCAAGAATGTTGTCCGTTACTGCATTTAACCACTTTGCATCCATATTCTGCATTCGCAAACAAAATAGCTCAGGTGTGCGCGCTCCATCCATGGCATCGTCTTTTCACTGTGGCATAAGCACCCGAGTAACACGCAGTCCTCATGTAAGGTGTATACAGCGACGAAATATCGGTTCAATACTGAACTATCTACATTTAACCGATACAGCGCATTTATGTTCTTTCGTTTTAAGAAATAAACTGCTTTCGCGATATGGGCGACAAGATTTAATTACCACGAGCTACATTTTACTGTCAAAGTTAACATCTCAATGTTCTGTGCGCTACAAAGTTTTTATATGACAATTCGCCCGTGCTTTTCATGCCAGTTTTGAACTGTTTCCTTTCACGCGAAATACATGTTGTGGTTGTCACTTCCACAGCAGCTAATTAATTTGCGTTAATGTTTTCCAAGTAATCAAAACAATCTCGTATAAGTCCGTCCTAACTGTAGAACATTATCAACATTTATTTTTTGTTCCCATAAAGTCTCTATATGACCTATACTGTGTCGGTGTGACTTAAAATCCAGCAAATTCATCGATTGAATATATATGTATGAATAATAATTGAATCTACATGATGTATAGAAACCTAATGACAACGTATGTCTTCACAAAATCTCAGATACATATAACACTAAATCAGAGTAAAAACCTAGGTCACCAGTTCAACTGATAATAATCAACATTGTATTCACAAACGTTTAACAGTTATGAATTGGCACGTACGACAATGACTTGTTTTAAAAAGCAGCATTTACTTAAAACCCTAATAGCTAAATCATATATTATGTTGACAGCCTGTCACCCTTCCTTAATTCCATATGTTTTATTCAACAAAGGTGATTGGTTGGCATCACGGTGCATAGTGTATTTTCGACCACAAAATTTGAGCAAAAATCGCCCCACCAGCACTTTCAGTACTTTGATTGTGAGTTGGAACTGCAAATTTAACTTAATGTTATAATAATGATCAATAATTTATTATATTAGTTTCCATCACATAAAAACAATAGTGGTACTTTATAAATTTTTCACATGCGGAAATTAAAAATAAACGCTGCACCTACTTTGACCCAACTATGAGTGAACAAAAATGGATTTAAACAATCTCGAGAAAAGCACTAGACGTATGCGCATGTTTGAATCGCTATTGGAGTCTTATTTCAAAGCAATTGCTTGTAAAATATGAATAATTAAGCATTGATGCTTTTGGATAGGTATCGCAACGTCATCTGGAACGATAGACATATGCAAATCGTGATTAAATTATTATTTGCTTGAATTTTCATTAAAGCGTTTTGTGAGACAGAGTATTGTTGAAGAAATACTGTATGGTCGGTATGCTCTTTAAAGCTTGGATAACAGATTTATACACACTACTGTTTTGGATTAAGACATACCTACGGCAAAAATCTGTCCGATATACAGCGCATGTATTTGCAACTTCCATGCTATATACAGTATAATAGAAATCCGTCAGATGCTGATTTAAATTTTGACAGTCTTTATGTTAAACAGCAACTTGCAAAAACAAAAACTCAATCCTTATTCCAGGCCACGGGTAACTCGTACCAGGGCCACAGCAGTCACGTGACCATGGCCAAGTTTCTGTGCGATGATTCTCGCGTAATCTCCACGGGGGGAAAAGACGAGACCGTAATGCAGTGGCAGGTGGTCGCTTAGTTAACATAACAATCTCATCCTGATAACATGGCTTGACCTTTGGTTTCGCGGCACTTTGCATTATTATTGTTGGGGACTCTGGTCCCATTTTATGAATGGTGAAGGGATATCCAGTGTTTTCTTAAAAACTCCAAATGCATTCTTTGCTAATATTAATGCACATGTCTTTTTTTTCAAGAGGAATGTTAGTGACAAAGAGAAAGCTTAATTTTTAGTCTGACAATAATTATCAACAATTTTTGCACGTTAATTTTTCCAAAATGATTGATTATTTGTATAATTATTATTTGCCTCGACAAAGTACTTTTTGTTCTTTTTCGTTAAATCATTTAAGTAACGATATTGACCTGTTTTGATTAATTAAATATTTATGCTCAATCTAAAGTGTATAAGATAAATAAAGATGTGTTAGTTCTTTTATGTTTATATTGCTGCTGTAAAAAACATTTATGTGATCTTTATAGAATCCGTAATAACGTTAAGAGATTGTAAAATAAATGTACGACGTTTTAACGCACACTGTTCACTTTGAATGTTAAACAATACCAATATTAAATGAAAATTATTCAGCATCTCTAGTAACTGAAGTTAAAAGGTTATAATATTGCATATTTCATTCTTATATAGGTCACTATTGGTTTGAATGCTATTAAGTGTATAGAACACTATATAGAATATATAGAGTTTATAGAATAAATTATTTACAACATACAGTTTTTTTAACTATATATTGTAAAAATTGTAATTTATCTCATTTCGTGTTGTGATAAAATCTTGTGTGTTTTTTTTATATTATGATAGATGTGTATTTTTCAAAGATCCAATTTTTGTACAATGTTTAACACTGTTGTATTAGCCTCTGTTTTATTATTATGCATTTTCAATCTAAAATAATTCTCTTAAAGATCGTTTAAGTGTTTGTTTTAAAGCGTTAATGGCTGTTCTTGCCTCATGACCTCTAAACTAATGTATTAGATATAACACTCAAAGTGTAAAAGTTAAATATAATTTGCTATTTTCCACAAAGTGTGCAGTTTTTAATTTTGTTGTTGTTTCGCAAACAAAATGAATACTGATTGAATTGTACAATGTTTAATATCCACAGTGTAATACTCTGTAGTACATTAAAAAAAATATTCTTATTTGAAAACAAAAGTAAAAAAAATCTTGGAGAGCTTTGTGAATACATGTACCACCCATTTTCGTCGTATGCGGCAATGAAAATGCGAAAATGAGCCATACCTTGTTAAAATAACAAATGCTAGCAAGTAAACTGCTTCTGTTTTTCGATAAACAAAATGTCGCTGATCAAAGATGTAACCTTATTTGCAGTATGCGGTGTGTTATAACTGTGCTAAATGAACACATCATTCTGACGTCCTTTCGACAGTTGAATACACGCGTAGTTCTAAAATTAGTAACTGTGTTGGCTTTCCGGTTAGCGCAGTTGTTAGTACACGCGCCTCTCACATAGGACCCCATGGGGTTCGATCCCCGCTCCCGGCGCATGTGGGTTTGGTTGATGGTCACCATAACGGATATGCGAGGTTTTCTGCGTGTAGTTCAGTTGCGCATCTAGCACACCACGATATAATTGATTATCTTTCAGTTAAAAATAGCTGTAAATAACAACTATACATCATAATTCGTCCCTACTTTTGAGTGTAAATTTAGTAGTCAGGAGTGCTGTGACCCTTTCCTGTTAACCCTTAATAAAGCCGCCGGCACGAAAGGGCGTCGTGAAATTCCAAACACACACACGTCGTATGCTTCTTTTGTGTGTCGATTGATTGCATTGTTTTAAATGTGTGAAATTATATACCTGCCAAAATATCCCCCCCTTGGCCAGTTTTGAATGTGTAAGAATGCCGGCGGAACAATTGCATATAATATTATTTCACGGCAACATTTTACTGCGTCCGTTGCTGGTAAATAAGATCAACATTATTGTCTAGTCATTTAAACTTTATGATACTCCAAGTTCACTTATGTAAATTTAGATGAACATTCTTCTTATTCTTTCATTGCACATTAATAATCAAGTTCAATGCTCTTATCACTCGCATTTATAACATAAATGTGAGCAAGTAAGTGGATGTTTACATATAATAACATATACTAGGATCACCCCCGGAAACCCGATATGCTGTAAAAAGTTGGATGTGCTTGGAAAAGTTGCCGATACATTTTGATGAATTTCGGTAGGGTTAGTAAATCCAGTTCTATAATTGTTTAAAGGCATTTTTGAATTAAAATATCTTTTGGTATATGCAAAGGAGGTATTATCATGTGTGTTAGAAAAATCCTGGTTATTATTATTCAGGATTTATTGAAATATGGCTATTTGAAGTCGACGATGCAGGGATTTGTCCCCTATTTAGCACTTCATTTACAATTTTTTTTAAAGGTATGCCAGTGAAAAAGTTTTTGCACCGAAAATTATATCAACCAATGTCCCCGAGTAACATTCTTTAAAAAATCGTTTAGGTGAAGAAATTCGACTTTACATTCGACATGTTGATGAAAAAATGATATGGCCTGGTGCAGTGCCAAAGATGTCAAGATATGACAGGAGTGCAGTTCATTTATAAACTTATATATATATATATATATATATATATATATATATATATATATATATATATATATATATATATATGATTTTTGGTTATAATTTGATTATTTTTCATTCAAAATGATGTTTTTATCCCCACTCTTTTCGGAGAAAAAGTGGGGATATTGTGGTGATGTCCGTCTGTCCGTCCGTCCTGGCCACCTGCTCCTCCTACACCATTAGCACTAGAACCTTGAAACTTACATACACGGTAGCTATGAGCATATGTGCGACGGTGACAGTGACGGAATTTTGATCTGACCCCTGGGTCAAAAGTTATGGGGGTTGGAGCGGGGCAGGGTCAGAGATTTTCCTGCAACCGCGATTCGAAAAAGGCTCATAACACCTGTGTCCCTTAAGATATTGCTTTCATATTTGGTATGCATGTGTATCTAGACAACATCTATCCATGCGCATAAAATGTTTGACCCCTGTGACCTTGACCTTGAACTTAGGGTCAGTTTTTAGGTTTCGAAATCTTTGACCGCGATTCGAAAAAGACTCAGAACTACTGTGTCCCTTCAGATATTGCTTTCATATTTGGTATGCATGTGATTTTGACAACACCTTTCCATGCGCACAAAAATTTTGACCCCTGTGACCTGTACCTTGAACTTGGGGTCAGTTTTCATGTTTCGAAATCTTCGACTGCGATTCGAAAAAGGCTTATAACTACTGTGTCCCTTCAGATTTTGCTTTCATATTTGGTATGCATGTGCATCTAGACAACACCTTTCCATGTGCATACAATTTTTGACCCTGTGACCTTGACCTTGAACGTTGGGTCAGTTTTAGGTTTCGAAATCCGCGACCGCGATTCGAAAAAGGCTCATAACTACTGTGTCCCTTCAGATATTGCTTTCATATTTGGTATGCATGTTTATCTGGACAAGACCTTTCCATGCGCATAATAGTTTTGACCCCTGTGACCTTCACCTTGAACTTGAGCTCAGCGTTCAGGTTTCGAAATCTGCGACCGCGATTCGAAAAAGGCTCATAACTACTGTGTCCCTTCAGATATCGCTTTCATATTTGGTATGCATGTGTATCTGGACAACACCTTTCCATGCGCATAATTTTTTTTACCCCTGTGACCTTGACCTTGAACTTGGGGTCAGTTTTCAGATTTCAAAATCTGCGACCGCGATTCGAAAAAGGCTCATAACTACTGTGTCCCTTCAGATATTGCTTTCATTTTTGGTATGCATGTGTATCCATACAACACCTATCCATGCGCATACAATTTTTTACCCTTATGACCTTGACCTTGAACTTGTGGTCAGTTTTCAGGCTTTTAAATCTGCGACCGCGATTTGAAAAAGGCTCATATCTACTGTGTCCCTTCAGATATTGCTTTCATATTTGGTATGCACGTATATCTGGACAACACTCTATGGGCATATTTTTTTTTACCTCTGTGACCTTGAACTTGGGGCCAGTTTTCAGGTTTTGAAATCTGCGACCGCGATTCGAAAAAGGCTCATAACTTCTGTGTCCTTTCAGATATTGCTTTCATATTTGGTATGCATGTGTATCTGGACAACACCTTTCCATGCGCATAAAATGTTTGACCCCTGTGACCTTGACCTTAAACTTAAGGTCAGCGTTCAGGTTTCTAAATTTACGACTGCGATTCAAAAAGCCTCATACCTGCTGTGTCCCTTCATATATTGCTTTCATATTTGGTAGGCATGTGTATCTGGACAAGACCTTTCCATGCGCATGAAATTTTTTACCACTGTGACCTTGACCTTAACTTAGGGTCTGCGTTTAGATTTCGAAATCTATTATGTGGTTATCTACCCAATCAGAAGAAGTGCAAGCATTTTCATCGAACAAAGGAATTTTGTAACAATGAAGCTTGTGTATTGAAAACACATATAGAGTTACACAGTAGTGGCGCATAGATGTATTTAGTAGTCAATTGTTTGTGTAAACTCATCTGTGAAATGGTTAAGCTCATCCATCTAATGTTTATACAAGGGATTATAAAATATTGGCGCAAAGGGACATCTGTATATGAGAGAAGAGATAGAATGCAGTCAAACATAAAAAGCATGAGAAAGTCATGGAATAGAGCCTCAAGAATCTGTAAAAGGGCTGAAACTTTCAATTTGTTCAATTACATTTTTAGACTCATTACTGAAAATCTGTCAAAATGTTCAAGCGGGAAAAATGTGAGAAAAAATTTAAAGCAAGATGGACTTTGAACAGGTACATCAAAGACAGACATGAAATTCAAAATTTTCATTGTTGTGTACAAGATTGCGACAGAAAATTTCTGAGACGCTACTATTTAGTCAACCATTTAACCTCAAAACATATCTTTTCCAAAACAGAAGCAAGAAGATAGGCTATAGGAGAGCATGTTCAGCCATATCATAAGTTATTCCAATGAGGATGACATGTACATAATGGACGTCAGTGAAGTTGATTCAGTATTAGATTTGTTAGGAGAGCAGGATGAGGAGGAGAAATTAGGGTATAGATTTTCACTAATGTTTAGGCTTATTTTACATTTACTTCTTAATTTCTACACCGAATTACTTCAAATTTATACTGAACATCTCTTATAACAATGCGGTCAATCTCAACTATGCATGGCCCCATTACCAACCCTGGGGCGCCCCTGGGTTAAACATGCGGCGTGGGGATACGCGTCGGCCTCTGCCGCGCCATTTCTTGTTACTAATTAATATCATAGCCACACGCTAACCAGCTGTGTTCAGGCTCAGACAAATGCATTTTAGAATATTTAACACTTGACACATATGCAGAGTAATTGTAAAAGAAAGACGGTAGCGATTCCATCAAAGAGCTTTATTTTGCCTTCTTGGATAGCGTCGCTTTTTTCCGAGGAGGGGGGGGGGGGAATATTGCTGATTGCCTAAGGTCCTGGAGAATACTGAAACATAGCTTTATAATTAAAATCCTAAATCATGCTATGGCTGTCAATGAATGGCATTAATTTTATGTAAAATGTAAAAGTAAAATAACTGCCAAAGATGTATAAGAAGCTTTCTCGGCGATATGTAGTTCTCACTTTACTCAATGCTATCTAATTAAACCAAAGCGCTGAAGGCACTTCAGTTATTCTCTCTTTGAATGTATGTAATATTACTTACAGTCACAGGACATAAAGTTCGACTTTTCAACGTACGCCAATTGAAAGCCCACGGAAAATGCAAACGCAAATTTATTGTACATGTACTTGTATTTCTGACAGTGGTGAGATTTTGCAAAAATTAAGGAGGAAAACGACATTGATTTACACTTTCTCATTTTATACATGATTCACAAAAACTCCACTTATGAGTACACAGATGAAAAATGATATTCAACATATATCTATAAGTTGGCGCTAAGGAAAAGTCTGTGAGCCTAACAAAGAATGAACCACAACATAATTTTGATAATTAATATATTGGTACAAACGAGCATTGTATTGAATTCTCAATCATACCACATTAAAAACAATTCGCCTTAATTTAATTAAGATCCATTTTATTTGTATTCATTTTAATGTACTGACGGCGAAACTTACAGTCTTGCGACTAGAAAGTAACCTCGGAATTTTTCGTGACGCATCTGTGTCAGTAATGTGGCTTGAAAATTCGATAAGTTTGTTATGCTATCTCTTATCAGTGGATTATCTATTACCCCATGGGACATTGATGGCGATTCCGCGAAGAAGAATGTATATAGTTCTCCTTTAAAGTGCATGTGTAATTCAGATGTTTATTTACAGGTCATCGATGAGTCTTCACAACGACACTGTGCGCAGACTTGCCCCTGTGAACTTTCAGGGGAAAATATTTATTTTGAACCAAAACATGTGATCTTTCAGAGAAAATTATCTAATTTTGAACCAGAGTACCATAGATAGATTTTTCCACGGCTGCCCGGGTATTCGCCAAAGGAAAAACTATGATCAAAAGAGACGAGTGCACGATGGCAAATGAGACCTTGATGTGCACTGGTAGACAATTTAAAGACAAATCAAGACTGATTGCCCTTTAACGGACAAGGTTACTCCGTCATGGGAGTGATGATAATTTAAAAAAAGACCCTCTTCCCGCTCCTGGCGCGCTGCGCCGCCTTTAAAGCCTCTACAGGCGTCACAAGCAGTCGACCCGAACCCCAGAACGGCTTACCCAGCACGTTGAGCGTACTGAGTACCGCCGTCCTGGGACACTTCTGTTACCTTCATAACCCCCCCCCCCTCGAAATCCTGATCTGAATCTCTGCCCAATGTCTGCCCCGTCACCTCCGCTGTGTCCGTTCCGATTCCGGGGATGTTGTGAAACCACTATCCACCTTCGGACAATTACAATCCCGCTTGGCGATCCTTCCAAGTTCTGGGAGTCAGCGAAGTCAGCGGAAGAGGACGTCCGGTTCGAGGGATGACGGTACTCGCTGGATTTACAGAGCCGCCCGCAGCAGTTGCCCTATCCGACCTTCCTCAGACGATGTAGTGAAACCGCTATCAACCTACGGACAATTACCATTTCGCGTGGAGAGTCTTCGGAAAAGTCTTCAAGAACATCTTCTGCGGGTGACGCTCACCCCGGTCGCGACGTGCACGCTCCAGCTGCTGACCGAGCACTTTTAAAGTAGGGAATACTGATATATTTAAGGAGAAACCTTAACATTTTTTTAATCACCCTTTTCTTTTACATTTTTAAATTTAATCGCCAGCTTAGAGATTCAATCGCCATTGGCAATTTTGGCGATCGGACACGCTAAAATATAATATCCTGACTTTGAAAAAAAAGTCAAACTGTGCAATATACAGCAAACTGGCAAATTTTGGTCTAAAGCGTAAAACATTGCTTCGAGTAAAATATGATGGTTCATTTAGAGAGTACAGCCCTACATGACTCGATTATTTAGTATAATGTAACCAATAAGACAACCTGAACTGTTTAAATCGCGAAAAATATGCACTTCTTAATCATTATTAATATATCGTCAATGTGAATGCCAAAATTTAGATCGATCTTTCACGTAATAATGCTTGAAAATGCATTTTATTATAACGCCTGATAAGCCGTCTGACTTTCGCTGTCGGTGCTTTGAATTATAAAGGGCGTTCAAGAGAAAAAATATTAACATATATAACAAAAATAAGTCAATATACTGTAAAAGTCTTACATGCTATGTCGAAGAAGAAATATATAAATGTTAAAACGTATTTTAGGCTTCTTTCAGTGCAAATTGGTGCGTTTATAATAAGCAATTGTTCTATAAAATTCACAATGCTCGTTAAACTCATGAAAGAAAACACTCTTTTATTCCGTGAAACATACAAGAACGCATAATACCCAGCGAAAAAAAATGGTGGTTTTATGTAAATACTGTTCCTTTGTGACGGGGCCTGTTTTGCGTTAAGGTCATAATATACCAGATAATTTCCCTATATAATTCAACGTAAAAGCGACAACTTTAAGCGAAAATAAATGCAACATTTTGCGCATAGAGACCCCCATAACCGTACCTTTTCCTAAAGGCCATTCTAAGCGGAATTGATTTATGCAAGAAAAAGATCTGTCATGTACAATTCAAGAATAAAACTCGACACAAATCAACATCGACTGTTTTTGCAACTTTTTCCAGTGGAATGTAACCTTCTTCGGTGCAATTTTTTACTATAGCCTCTAAGTTTATCATCTTTGAGGGATTTAGTAGTGAACACATATTCATGCCCTACGACTTTCTCTAAAAATATAAAACCAGAACAATAGTTTGAATTGTACATGCCTTCGAGTAAATTTTTTTATAGAGTGCAGCCCTACAAGACACGATTATTTAGTATAATGTAACCTTCGGAGTTCATTTATAAGTCCCGCTTCGTCTTCGGGAATGCATCTATTGGCTGACCTGCCCCTGTGATCTTCAAGGGATTATAACGTAACACCCATTGAACAATTTTATAAGGCAAAAATGTAATGTAAAGTATGACAAATATTGACTGTATATCAACATATACAACAGGACATTATACCAGTGAAAAGCTTGATTTTTTTACTCAAAATAAATATAAAGACATGAGGAAAAACTTGAAAATACGCGTATTTAATTGCCTCTGTGCCCAATATGTTTGAACTGCGTTTGGGTTTATGAGCTGTGATAAACGCCACGTGCCAACCAATAAAGTCTAAGAATATCGTTTAGGTCCAATAGAAATCAAATAACTTTCTTGATCGAAATATGTATTTTTCGCGTTAAAACTGTATCTTTCTTCGAACGATCTAACACGGGGTTCTATTGTTTACATATTTCAGACTGTGTGTCGCGCGAAAGAAGCGCATGACTACTTTCAATGTCATTATAATATTTGTCAGTCAGGCTATTTGTCCAAATAAAAGGGCTTGTCCATTCGTTAACTTTACAATGTGTTTGCTTGTTTTTAAATCAATAAGCATAAATACTTGCCTATATGATACTGTATGTCAGACACAATACCACTTTGGCTTCCTTGAATGTCTTCTCTATAACTTATCCATGCATTGAATGATTTAAAAAAAGGCATGTTCTACATTGATTACAGCAGTTGTCTTATTTCAATATCCATTAAGTGAAGTTTGTACAACATCGCTATTCAGGTAAGTTTTATTACGTACGATGGTCAGTGAACCTGGGCGAGGTTAAATAAGTGACATGTTTAAAAATCGATACGAATATCGGTGCAAGAATAATGGTAAGGGTTATTCATCGCGATTGAACATTGAATGGATAAGGAACAAGGGTTGTGTATTTCAAGTTTGAATTTTTTTATAGGAAATACTCGAAGTCATGTTTCATTAAAGATAATACGATAAAATCAACACATGCGTTTAAAGAGTTTCGTTATGATGAACTGTCATCGAGGGGGTATGTAAGGACTTCTCTTAAGTACATCTGTTATGGAGATTCCATATGGAACTGATAGGACAGGCTACCCATACATAATGTTAAATAATTAGTTATTAATAGTATTACCACTATGTATGTATTTGTTACTTACTTTCGCTATTGAAAATATAATTGTCTCCCTTAACTGAGAAAATGTTTTACAATGAAAGAAAAAAAACTTTATTTACTACCTGTTCCAACAATTGTTGCGGAATCAAGTATGCAACCTTTCTTTGACAGAGCGTCGCTGAGCCAAATAACGTGTTCATTTTTCAGTAAAACAACATATTAAACAGCTAACAGAGTTTATTAAGAACATTTAAAATATATTAAATCAAAATACAAATTAATATAAGTAATTCTAATTTGTGAAATTTAGTGTCTTCTTGGGATTCGTTATTAATCGCTTTGACACAAGCCCATGTAATGGGTAAATTATCTTAGCGTGACGATATGTAAGAAACCGTGTCGAAATTTACAGCGAAAATCATATTAAATTTTGTTAATATTACATTTCTTTGCTAACCCATGTTACTTAACAATGACAAACATATATTGTTAATCCCAAATTACCAATGGTTTTGTCTTAATCATGTTTAATGTCTATACCATGCACAGTCATATTTTTATAAAACGTGTGTTTCACTTTTTAAGCCTAAATAGCTTTTCTCAATAAAAGCAGATGAACGTGCTTGTTTTACGTTAACATATTGCATACGTTTTTTTTAAATATTAATATCGTTTCACTGCCTTCATTAACGTGCTGTTTAAAACGTAGTCATATAACACACAATATAATTCTTATAGCTAAATATAATATAAGACAATTGGTAAACAGTATTTCAGAAAATATTATAAACAACGTTTTGCAGATACTACTAATCCTCTCAATTATTTTTTAAACCAATACTATGTGAGTAAACAGACTATGTCTGGTATTAAATAAATGCATCACTATTTACAAATAAAATATTATGTTATAACTAATTCAGATATCCTTGAACTTAATGTATTGTAAACATGCAACATCGATTACATGTGAATATAATTAATATAACATGTGATTTGTTAAATGATATACCGACACTACGAATGTTTTGCCTGACGAAGCACGTAAGTATACAACGTTCAGCTTTGATAATGATGATTTGATAACTTACACAATTTTAAAGTTAATGATAAACAATAGCTGGCAATAGTCATCATTTCGTGCTATATTGGATTTAGCTTGCTACAGTTATTTAGCTAGTTATCTCGCTTACACAATGCCTCGACTAATTGCACACAAAATGGTATGAAATGAAAACTCGTATTCAATACGTAACATATATGACACATGAGTGTTTTATTTGCTCTGTGTTTGGAGAGATAGGTAAACGTGTTCATCCGGACAATCTGATTGATAAGCACATTTGGCGTAAGGCGATGAGCAGATGTTATCGCCAACTATAAACACGTTCTTCAACGGATCCATGTGGGCATTTCCAGGTGCTTGAAGGTATCCATTGTACATGTGGTTGGAAGCTGACTGTAACTTTCCGATTTCGCCGATACAGCTATAGTCGTTCGAGTGGAGGTCGATCGAACTATCAACAGTATCTGCGCATCTGTAATAAGATTACAATAAATTGTATTGCGTTAATAATACATTCACATATTTTCAGATTTGATTTTTCGGCGGAGATGTATACGTCAGCTTTTCACCTGAGTCTGACCTTGGTAAGCGACCAATCAATTTGAATATAAAATTTCCCGCCGGTAAGCCTGAAACTCTTCGCAATAGAAAACGTCTACAAGCAGATTTCACATTAACATAAATATGTTATTCCATCAACTTTATATTTTTTGGGAAGTATAGGGTATGAAAAGGGATACTACAGTTCGTTTTGCACAGAGTATGTGCCCCTTTATGAATGTCAGCGCCAGGGCATTTGTACTTAAAGGCTGTGTTCTCATATTTGGTAATAACAATGATATTGCATTATGTGCACTCATAAATTTCAGATCATATAAGTATTGTTGTCCAGTAACCTGATATACGCTTTGTCAAAAATATTTGAAATTGTGTTCGAAATTGACGGTTAAACGAGAAAATGTTTAAAGCTTTAAACAAGCCGTCGTTCCAGCTGTGGACTTGTTAACTCACTTAAATGCATTGCATTCCAACCCGCAAGGTATCAATGTAAGTTTGCGGTCAGTAACAGAGATCGTTATATAAACGCTAGCGCGTAAACTATGTGCACTTGAAGTTTATTTTGATCAGAAAGATAATAAATAAAGATATTCTGCGATATTATTATGGTATGTCAATCTTAGATTGTTACTGTGTTTTCAACAATTGCATGATAAGGACCAATTTTAATTAATTTTATTAGAAATATTTATCCATTTAGACGAATTTATTAAGCATGAGCACGATGATTCACGATACTGTTAATAATGGAATCAAATAAGATTCGAGTGTTTCCGGCTGACCTATATGCTTTCATTTATTTTCATGCTTCTTGGGTTTTTCTATTCTGTAAATGTAGATATTTGAGTAATACTATCTAATAAAGCGAAATAAGCCATGAAATCTCATGGCGCAACACCCCGAAATTGATTTGCCTGTGATGCAGCCAAGAACAGCGCATAAAAAAGGCATTCGCTATATTTGATCTTATAGATATAACTTTTGATCGTTCATAAACACGGACTACAATCAACGCCGTATATAATTTTTTAAAGATATTTCTTGTTAAATTTATTATACAATTTACGTGTGTTAATGTTCATCAATTATTGAAAACTTAAACGTACGTATAAGGAGCTGTTCTCTTTGTCATTTGTTTGCCTGAAAAAAAAAACAAAAACAAACTGTTATTAAACACATAGATTCGCAGAAATTTTGCAAATTATTAACATATCATAATTTATATTTGACGTTCGAAATGAGAGAGCTTTAACCCATTATTAATGATAACTGTTGACTACAATTTCTACGAGTTGTAAAACGGTTTACTGGTGTGTACCTTCAAAACTTGGTATCCGGACATTGTTGTCTACGGACAAAAGTGCCTATGCTAATTTTGGCACAGGCGGACATTTGTTGCTACATTTTTGACAACCCGGACAGTGGGTCTCCCAATTTATTTTGACACCCCGGACAAATAGCTTCAACGTTTTTTTGACAGTCCGAACATGGGTTCCTATATTATTTATTCACTTCTAATAATGTAGAAACCAATGTCCGGGTTTCAATTTAATGTAGAAACCAATGTCAGGGCTGTCAATATAATGTAGGAACCAATTTCCGGGCTGTCAAAATAAAGAATGAACGATTGTCCGGATTATAATATAACGTATGTTACCCAATGTTCGCCATTTGTAAAAAAACAACAACATAGGAACCATTGTCCGTAGTAACTCACCTCAAAGGTTCGGAATGTGTATACCTACTTAGTAAACAACTTTTTAAAATACGCTACCTTTGCATTTCCACAGAGCAATGCTGGCGGCGAGAATCAAACTTGCGACAAGAATGACGGAAACTGATGTAATCACTGCTGTATAATTAGATGTAGGTTCTGGAATTAAATAATAGGTTTAGTGTGATAGAACTACGTTAATGCCCCCAAAAAAATGAAGATAGTGAAAGTGGAATAAACGGTTTAAAGAGACAAATGTCTTTAAAACTTCCGTCGATGAGGTTTACAGATCTTTAAAGACGTTTTATCCAATTCAAAGAGAAAGAAAATAAATGTTATTTCTTAAAAAGCCTTAAAAACATTTTCTTCCAAATGTAACGTATTTTATCCTGCGTCTGTTGCAAACATATACCTAATAAAGCAGGGTCGAATAATCTAGTTGATCTACGGCAACTGTAAGTACGTATTCCTACGTGCCGATTAACATGTACTTAATATTTTACCTTTTACAAAATGTACATGAGACGTTCCTGAGGGAATTTTTTTGTCAAAACAAAATGACAGTTCAAGTAATAAATGTGTAATAAATTCAAGCAAACATATGGCCATGAAGTAATCAATTTCTGGCTTTAAATTTATTTACTCATAACCATTAATATACGGCGTTTCTTTATATAAATAGAAAGGTAACACTCCCCTAATACACACTTATTATCGGTCGTCTGAAATTGATTTTCTTTTTCAATGAAATATCATTAAATCAAACAAACTAACACTTTATTTGAATGAAATACAATACTTATTCGCAGGCGCAACTGTTAATATTAACACTTTTCTAGTTTATATAAAATAATTCATTGTGAAAAGTGACATTTAACTGTTCATCCGTTTTCACAGACACTCGTTTCAGTCAACGACCTTGAACTTGAACAAAAATTGAGTTTTTTTTTATGTTGCCTTTTTTCAATTTGCAACAATAAACATATCTTATTCTTGATTCGTGTTGTGTTTATCCTAATATATTCAATAGTAAAGTATTAAAAGGAACAGTTTAATGTGGAACTATTTGTACTCGACACAATCGGTAGTTATTCGGTCGTCAGGAATGTTGTGTACCTGTTGGAGTCCCGACTTGAATAATTATTTTGTTATGTAAATTATTAGTTTGTCTTTGATAAAATGTGTTTAAGGCATAATTTAAAATGACGCAGGATGAATCGAATACATGGTTGGTGCCGAGATGGAGAAAGTCTATCTGGTTCGGCCCGAAAAAGAAAATAGGGCGAGCTTAAGCCTCACCGGATAAACTTCCTCCATCTCGGCACCAACCATGTATTCTCTATATTAACAGTTGCTTTGATAAGTATGGCTGTTTGCACAAGTTCCATGCTTTTCATGTCCACATGTTCATTTATCAATAATTTATATACTCAAATTCTTAGGAAATTTTGCTGTCTACCAGTTCTATAGTGTTTGTAGAAAAATGCTTACAGGTTATGTTCATATTAATGTATGTTTCCTCAAAGTGTTGAAGCAATGTGTTGCCCAAACGTTTTATTTAATTATAGGTCAATGGCACTGACCATAATGTAAAATATTGTATTGACCATAGTATCGAGAATTCTCTATAAAGACAAAATGCCTGTGATTAACTGTTCTTTTAAGGGAATCGAGCATACACACAATATTTAAAGAAAACTGATCCTGCTCTATTTATTTAACTATACATGTAAAATATATTTTAAGCATAATTCTTCATTTCATCTTTGCGTATTTGTTAAATATTGGTTGGTGTCTATCTTAGCTGCACGTGCTTTTTTACGTAACTTTACCCATCTATATCAACATTTACCCCATTCAAGACAAACGCATTGGAATAAAAAACACTAACAACTGGTTTATGTTTTGAATAGTAATTAAAACAATTAAAGCGATGAACATTTACCGTTCAAGGATGAAGCAACAGACTATTAATAAGCAAATAAGTAAATTTTAATTAATTTATTTACCATGCTTGTAACTTAATTAGTTGAATGTATCGACATCTCAGGCGTAAATTAGCTTCTCGCACATAATAGTCTCTAAGCATAACAAAATGAAAATATGATATATATTACTTACCACTTACGCATTCCCCTCCTACATCTGAGTAGCCTTCTTTACATTCACATGAAAATATACCGGGAATGTTCTTGCAGACACTATTAACCTTAGTGCAATCTCCGTTGTCCTTGCATTCGTCGATATCAGCATCGCACGCGAATCCCGTCCATCCTTGTTTGCAGGTGCAATGGCCAAGTACTGGGTTACACCATTGGTTGACTTTGTGTTGGATACTGTGTTCTGTATTACATTGGCATCTTAATGAGCAACCAATTCCGTAGGTGTCATTGAAACATTCTGCAAAGACAAAGATATTTACAAGTAAAATTTTGAGTGCCTCTTTCGTCGCTATTTTGAATAGCTTTTGTCGTGGTTTTAGCATTCAATGGCACATTTATATTATCATATAGTATTTTCTTAACGTATATTTTATACTACATGTTATCCGTAATAAACAATACGTAAATAACATCCAATTGATTTTTCATCGACATAAAAACACAACAACAAATACTTAAGTTTACAAAAGCTGCTTCGCGAAAAAATGTATACAATAACACGATCAAACTGCGAATTTAATTTAATGAAATATCAAAAGGAAAACAGTATGTGAATATAAAAGATAATGAGAAAATGCTTAATGAAATAAACTGGTGTTTGTCTTATAAGCGATAAATGTTTAAATCCATAAGCCCCTTATAATAGAAAAGGGCATGTAAACTTTGATCGAATGTTTGTAATAGGTACCAGCCACTGGACATGTTACTTGATATTGGGTATAATCAACACGTTATATAATCACCTGGGTGGATGCACTTGTCATTGGCATTGTGAAAAATCAAACCGTCTCGACACAGACATTTATACGAGCCCAGTGTGTTGTAGCAGACCATATCTCTTGAACAATTATGTGTGCCAGTCGAGCATTCGTCCACGTCGTTTGCGCACAATGGACCATGAAATCCAACGTGACATTCACATTCTCCCGTATCCGGGAAGCAGACGTGTGTCCCAGGCACTTTACATTGGCACGCATGTTGACAATCGGGGCCATAAAACCCTTGTTCACACGGCTGCACTGCAATTTGAAATAAAGATTCACTGTACAGATTTTCAAATTGTACCAAATTAGCTCGTATCACACGAGAAGCGAAGTATAAGGCATGTGGTCATCGTTGGTGATATCATACGAAAGGTGAAGTATCTTTGGGTACTCTTAAATAAACTGGATAATTTAGCCATCGTCTTAGTGTGGGGTATATTTAATTACAAATGTCCATCAGTTGGATGTTCTGTCAGATGTTTTTTCCATAGGCCATTTATTTCCGAACAAAATCTTAAGAACGCTTTGATATTCCATATTCCAAATTCTTAAGCTGGGTACTGGCCATTGGTTTTGAAGTCAACAGGTTAGAATACAATGTAGAAGAGGGCGTAATAGGTGATTTATGTCTGCACGATATGTATAGAGCGATCTACCCTTAGATTATCCAAATTGATACACAGGTTACATGGATTAAAAGGAAGACAACTATCGATTTTGTGCTCAACAGGTCAAGGTCACAAATGCATGTTATTCGACAAACATCTGCACAACATCTATAGAACCAAACGAAGTACTATCACCCAAAATGTTATTTTGTTTATGGTTTAGATTAATGGAAGAACTTTGTAGGTAAGTGTTCAAGGTAACAGAGGTAAATTACATTAAACTACGCTTGTTGACTTGGACTGCAAGAAAGGAAAACTTAAATACATTTTAAAATAAAACTCCTTTCCACAAACTCTCCGGGGTTTAAAGATATACTATCATCCAAATTGGTATGATGTTTGATTAGGAGGAAAGAAAAGTTATATTAAGTTTGACTTCAACAGGTCAAAGCCCAAGGTCACATGGGTTTGTAAATGAAAACGTACTCAGTAGACCATGTTTTCTGCAGAAAAGCTAGATTGACCATGGATTATCCAAATAAACGTGAAAACTGCTTTTACAATATAAAGACAATACTGTAACGTCGAATCATATAAAATAGTTTTTGGTAAGTCATATAAAAGGAATGATAAAATCAACGATTTTCGTATATAAAAAATACAGGTCAAGATAAAAGACACATACAATTATAATATATAAAAAATCTCGTTCATATTCCTTATGATTATATTGTGAAAACAGACGTTCGTGCCCCACAGATAAGAAGGTATTAATTGGACACCATTTTAGCAGGACATCTTGCTATTAGCCATATAAATTCATAGGATAACTTAAATTTAATGTTTTATTTAACCCATACCGTTTTGACCTGATTCCGAATGGGTCAAAATAAAAAACATGACTATGACCACTGTTGTCATCTAATAATTATACCAGGCACATTTGTGTCAGAAACGTATCAACCTGGTGCTTTAATAAATATGTTCATTTCCGCCCCAAAAAAATTTACCTAAACAATACGCCGAATTCGGGACGCCGCTTTGAAGATAGTACTCCAACTCAAAGCCACATCTTCGAATACGTAAATCGTATTCAATGCTGCAGTCTTCCATGTCATCATAGACGCACGCCTTTACATCAGTGTAATCGAAGTGTAATGACGAGAGATTAGGATGTACGTCTGCAATGCAATCATCATTTATTTCATTGTACACGTATATTTAAACAGCAGTATAAATGTATGAGCTTTAAAATAAATACATGTACACTTCAGATGCAAACTATGAATTCTAATACGTTTATTACTATGTCTTTACGCGCAAATATTTACCTTTCAAGTAAATTGGATAGAAGGTTCCACAAATTCCATATGATAAATTGCTTGATGTATCGGCCAATGTGTACAGTCTCCCATTTTTCGTAGCCCGATACCACCCTACATTCAGTTGGAAATCGTTGAGGAAATCGTCAGCTGCGGTGTTGTTGACAAGCCTCTCCGATATATTACCGAGTGATGGGTTATCGTTTAACCGACACGAACGAACTGAATTCATAATCAATAACATACACGACAATGGCGGATGACATCATGATCAGATTTCAAATGCCGCTTCATTATAAATATTTAAGGAATACAATAACGCTATAAACCTTATAAAAATAATGCGATCCCCGCAAATTACACGAGGAAAAATAATATGTTTTCGAACGGGTATATAATAATGAATATCATAGGAAAGAAAGGTTTCCGAATATGAAAGCTTGTAATGAAATTGTTTCATAAAATAAACTGATAGTTGCCTTAAAATGAACGGTGATTATATTTATAAGCCCCAGGTAATTAAAGTGGGAATATCGACTTTGATCCAAGATAAGGAATAGGTACAAGCAACTGAACGTGTAACTTGATATTGAATATAATCAATTATTATGTAATCACCTGGATAGATGCACTTGCCACGTGCATTGTCAAAAGTCATACCATCTCGACATAGACATTTATACGAGCCCAGTGTGTTGTAGCAGACCATATCTCTTGAACAATTATGTGTGCCAGTCGAGCATTCGTCCACGTCGTTTTCGCAATATGGACCATGGAATCCAACGTTACACTCACATTCTCCCGTATCCGGGAAGCAAAGATGTGTCCCAGGCGCTTTACACTGGCATGCGTGTTGACAATCGGGGCCATAAAACCCTTGTTCACATTGCTGCACTGCAAATTTTAAATAAAGATTCCCTGTAACGATTTATAATTGTTCAAAATTAGTCATGTTTATTTGTTGTTTTTTTCGTATCACATGAGAGGCAAAATATAGGGCATGTGGTTTGGGTTAGTCTGTGTCGTACTTCATCATGTTCTAACATCATAGAAAGTCGTAAGCTGGTCACTAGTCATTGATTTTAAGATCAACAGGTGAAAGGTCAATATTAAAGGGGCGTTTAATTGAATATCTACGTCTGCACGATGTAAAGAGAACGCTCTACAATCAGATCATCCAAATAGATCTTCTGGTTACAAAGATGAAATTAAGACATGTATTGACTTAGAAGTCAACAGGTAAATGTTACAGGTGCATACTAATTGAAAATTATTTCTTCACAATACCTACGGAACCCTTCGACTTACGATCATCCAAAATGTTATTTCGTTCACTGGTTGGATGAATGGAAGACATTTGTAGGTAAGTGTTAAATCTAACAAAGGTGTGTAAGATGTTTTCATTTATATAAACGATAACCACAAAGCGTTTGACCGATGGTCATCTAAATTGGTATGCTTGATAACTGGGAATGCAGGAAAGGAAGACTGTAAGACCTTTTAACACAACGCTCCATTCCGCAAAGTATCTTCGGAAATTGTTGACACAATATCAGACAAATTGGTATGATTTTTATTAAGGAGAGAAGGTAAACCTCTACTAAGTTTCAACGGATACAAGTTCAAGTTCGCAGAGGCTTATTAATGAACAGTTTTCTCAAAAGACCATTTTTTGCATAACAGTTACAGAATGTCTTGACCTCAAATATCTAAATAAGCATGTTGATTCTTCTTGAGAAGAGGAAGAAACCTGTTTTTCGGTCAACCAGTCAATGGTTAAGATCAAAGGTTCTTGTAACATGAAAACTGTTTTCACAATATAACGAAAAATTATGTTACTTTAAATACTAAAAAATAGTGTTGTGGTAAGACTTATTTTAATGATAACATTAACAATTTTCTGATAATGGGATAAAAGAACAAGATATCGGCCATATACAATTATTATAACTTAAATCTCGTTCATATTCCTTATATATATGTTTTTAACGTAGACATTCATACCAGGCACATGCAGTTTATATTATTTGGAACCCACGTTGGAAGGACCACTTATTATGAACTCAATTTTTCATTAGGATTACTAAAATTGAACATTGATGTAAAACCGGTTTAACCTCATTGTGAATTGATCAAAATGTTACACATGACTGAGATCAATCTGATCAAGAAATATTATT
Organism: Dreissena polymorpha; assembly: GCF_020536995.1. Classification (NCBI taxonomy): domain Eukaryota; kingdom Metazoa; phylum Mollusca; class Bivalvia; order Myida; family Dreissenidae; genus Dreissena; species Dreissena polymorpha. The sequence continues at coordinate 145,172,881 of NC_068357.1, forward strand.
TCAGACACATTTTTATTAGGTTTTCATCCATTTGGTGCTATGATAAAATATCTACAATTTCCGCCACAAATAATTTACCTAAACAATACGCCGAATACGGAACAGAGCTTTGAAGATAGTACTCTACGTCCAGGCCACATCTTCGAATACGTAAATTGTATTCCACGCTGCAGTCTTCTGGGTCATCATAGACACATGCCTTTACGTCAGTGTAATCGAAGTGTATTGACGAGAGATTCGGGTGTAAGTCTTCAATGGAAACATCATTTATTTTATTTTAATCGAATATATAAAAAGCCATGTAAAATACAAGCGTTATCACAATTACGTGTACATTTAAGATGCAAACGATTTTATTTGTATTTTGATATGTTTATTTGTTTGTCTATACACGAACATATTTACCTTTCAAGTAAATTGGATAAAAGGTTCCACAATTTCCATATGATATATTGTTTGAGGTATCGGCCAATGTGTACAGTCTCCCATTTTTCGTAGCCCGATACCACCCTACATTCAGTTGGAAATCGTTGAGAAAATCTTCAGGTGCGATGTTGTTTACAAGCCTCTCCGATATATTACCGAGTGATGGGTTATCGTTTAACCGACATGCACGAACTGAAATCATACAGCAAGATTATCGGATGGCATGGGGATCACGTTTTCTATCAAGGCTTGAAGTTTGGTTGATTGCTTATCATTTTAACCAACATGCACGAACTGAAATGGCAATGAATAACGTACAGAAAAATTGGCGGTTGACATCAAAACGGGACTTGGTGGATTGCTTATATTTTAACCAACATGCATGGTCATCAGTTCGCGATCATAATGTATAACGTATCGGACATACAGTACATGCTAAAAGGATATGTGTTTATTTTTATCACGATTCAAGTCCATAGTTCTTTAACGATTGGCTACGAATTTTATAAGTATGGACCGTGCATTATTCGAAACACGCCTTCTTTTTCTCTTTATGTTTTATAATAAAATTTACGTAAATTATAGCGAAACTTTGTGTTAAATATTTTCACTTAAATGTCTGTGTAGCCCTAGCAATCATGATTATGAAATTGTGTTTGGTTTGTTTACAGGTAGTGAAATCATTGATGTGTGCAAGTCAGTTCAAAATCAAACATAGTCAGCCCGACAAAAGGGGTTTTCACGGGTCATTTAACTGGATGTGTTCACATCGGCATATTTTATCTAAACCAAATACAGAATTGGAACAATAACAATTAGCAATTTCAATATTTTATTGCTTTGGAGTTGCAATTTAGGGCCAGCGATCTATACAATAATAAAACTAATTTTAAAAAGTTGTTATCTGTTATCTTTCCCATATCATTAGTGGCATCAAAAAGGTAATTAAAATATTTGGCATGCTCTTTGGTATGTATATTCATTTCTGGCTGCTTATCTGTCAATAAATAATAGATAATAGAAATAATGTCTTATATAATTGCTATTTTGTTAAATGGTATATTAAGCCCCCCAAAATAAAATGCTTTGTTCCCGAAAACCAGAGTGAGCACAATGTGTATAGCACGCAATCATGAACGTGACACATGCCATATGTTTTGTTATATTGTGAAATATTGATATTTTAATGCGTTTTATAACGGTCTTGAGTTGTTTACTGAACCATTCTGTGTATCGATGCGCTGAAAATCTAATTTGCTTAGAGTTTATCTTAATTTGGAAAAATAAACGTGATGTCATACCTATATGGCAAGCGGTTCGACTCACAATCCCAAGAAACTAGGTTCTTACCAGAACTTATGATCCCAAATGAAATATTGTGCTCTCATTTAAACTAAGGATATCCGAGAGAATGACGCGAAAAGCTGTCGAGAATCTTGGTTCTTGTGAAAACCTTTGATATCAAACGAGAACTTTGGTTCTCGCAAATTGTTTTGGCTTTATTATCTGATAATTTAAGTTCTAGATTTGAAAACCTAGGTTTTCATGAAAATGTGTGTTTTTATAAATATTCGTTCAATGTCTGACTGAAAACCGGGGTTCTGAAATGATAACTTAGGTTCTCATGAGAACCTAAGTGCTATGTGTCTATCGTCTATCTCATTGTCGCCCTCTGGATTTTAATGTGTAACCACGATGGCCCTAACGGTATTCCGTAGACAATGTATACAATTTGTATTATGTGTACTAAGTACTTAGTGAGACTTTTTCAGTTTGTTTTCACTAGTTTCGATGTGAATTTCGCAAACACAGACTGTGTAGGCATCAAATATCATACATTATACAATAAAGGAGCAACTGGATTTTAAGAAAACCTTGTTTTTATTAGGTGGGCGAATAATTGGTACAGTTCCAAGCATTTTCTAGGTAAATATAGGATTGTTTTTAAAGTGACAGTTCTCGGTTACATCTGAAAGATTTTCATAAAAAAGAAATACTAGAATTGATGTCAGTTGTTAAACATTATTTCTGCCAAGTTTCAGTAAAATCGATCTCATAAAACACTTGTAAGGCGGTAAAAAGCTACATTTCCGGGCCAAAATGGGTCGCTAACCAGTATAGAACGCAACCTCAGAATGCAATGTGCAATTTCAACTGATAAGCCTTGTGTCATTATTCCGGAAATAACACTTGATTCGGCAACATAAAAAGCTATAAAAAGTTCACTAGGGGTTAGTCACTTGAAACAAAAAGGATATTGTGTTATAATTGATCAATATTGAAAACTACAGTTCTCGCATAAGAGACTAAGTTTACACCGTCCGACGCGTAATTCTGGGAACCTAGGTTCTCATTAAAACTATGGTTCCCAAATGAAAACCACGGATTTAGTATTAAAGATGAGAACTTAAGTTCTCGTCATGAGAACAATGGTTTTCACAGATTATTTAACGTCTGTCGAAACCTTGGTTTTCAAGTAAGAACCTAGGCTATCGCTGTTTGATGCACATTTTATAATAACTTGGGTTCTGGTGAAAACCTATGATATCGAATAAAAACTTGGGTTCTGGAAGCCATGTGCAATCTTCAAGCGAGAGCCTATGTTCTCAGAATGAGAACCTAGGTTCTCATTCTGAGAACCTAGGTTCTCAGTAAAAACCTAGTTTCTTGGGATTATGCTTCGAACCTCTTGCCATAATGTACATATGTATGTACATATTTATACTTGTAAATTATAAACATATATATTAATATAAAATGATATTGTTAATTATAGTATTTGAAAAAAGTTTCGTTAACTTATATATTATAAAGAAACACTTACCAACAGAAGACGCCACTAAAAGAACCCAGTATGTCTGCAGTCTTAAATCCATAATACTTCGTAAAGCATATACACACAAGCAATTTGTGGACGAATAAAATTACACTTAACCGTAATATGATTATTCAAAACTTCCTTTTTGTAAACATAAATTACACATTTAGCTTTAAAGGTATTTAATCTACCTGCCGGATCGTCATGAAGCGTTTGAATCGGTAATCGAAGAAAACACTGCAAGCAACCTGATACCTTACATGCGTCAACGCATGCAACGGAAACAAATATTTTCAGCTACAACTGACCCATACCTTAAATAGCCCATTTAAAATCGGGAAAAAATTGAAACATGGTAACGCAATATGGAGATTTATGAACAAATTTGAAGGTGCCATTGGCCGGGATATAGGTCAGATTTAGGTATATGTGACAAGTAAACAATACGGTTGTCAACAAAGCTTACTTAATTCAATAGAGGAAAAATCACCAAACATACATTGATTGCTTGTTCAAATGGTTTAATATATTTTCGACGCTATATAACAATATAGGCATTTTTATTATTGGAATACATCCAAAACAGTTTGGCATTAATGCAATAGCTAGTGCGACGTTCGTATTTTTGTTAACTACCCAGGCAAATCAAGGCAAACATTCAGCTGTTACAATAATTTAAATTGCGATCTTTGTATGCATGATACAATTACATTGAATAAAAATTCAATACGATACAAGACCAGAGAATTGCAGATCCGTCAAACATGACGATGCAGATATTTGATTGGTTTGAAATGAACCAATAGCAAGAAAACTTCCTTGTCCTGAACGCATTGAATGTCAACTGTTCAAATAAGTATATTACATGAATAGCGGTCGAACCTTAAAACCATTCATACGAGTTTCAAAAGAATTAAATTGCGCTGAATCAATAAAGCAACGGCTCGATTCTTTACGGTTGTTATATCTCATTTAAAATATCTCCATTTGTTCCACGTACCATTAAAGCGGCATGCGTTTGTCTTTTTTTCAGTTGTGAAAAAAACTGTGGTAACATATTCGTCGGCTATCATGTATGGTTCTTTTTCTATAGATATCTATATTAATGCTGTATAAACAGTTAATAAACTGTTTACGATATTAACCACAACTACGGTATCGAATCTTTGACAGTACTATCGATATCTCTAAAATGATTAAGCACATTGATCTCAAAGCCCCACCACAATCGTTATTGGGAAGAGATTACCTTATTTCTAGGTATATCTACAAGGTTTCTTTTTCTGTGAAAGTCATACAATTAAGCCCACCTTAACCAAGTTATGCGCCATGTACATGATCAGTGTTAAAAATAGAAATTCAACATGAAGTCCTTGCATTTCATGTCCGATGTATGTAGCTGAAGAAAAGAAATCAATATCACGTCAGATAATTGTTTGACATATGCCATTTTGCCCGTAAGAGGTCAGGCTTTTGTTTGCTATATGAATGTATTCAAGGTTAATTGTATAATAATCAAATTAGACCCTTAAATGGAACGTAAACCATGCCTGTATTGTATTCATGCTTTTGTACGGTTGGTCATCTACTTGACCTCAGCTTTCAGCTTGCCCATAAAATGGGAAAACCACCAACATCACATTGTAAATATATGATGAAATACCTAGGTGTAAGAAATTGTATTGTATTAGCTTTCTTTAAGTTCCCTTTAATACTGCCAGTTTGAATGTCTTATTTCTGGACTTGACCGGCCGCACAGGTGTTTGCTAAGCATTAAAGTGAAAATTGTGAACCTTTACAATAGACGTGACACTGTCGTGCCTCACGCCATCTAATTGCGAAAAGTATTTGGGCCAAACAAAAACCAGTTTTTGGCACTATTGCATGCAAAGAAGTAGTCAACTACCGTTCAAAAACAACAAACATTCAAATACCATGTATGTGCATACCTAGTACCATGTAAGTGTATACCAAGTATATTGTATGGGTATAACACGTATCGTGTATGTGTATACAAAGTATCGTGTATGTGTATACCAAGTGTCATGTATGTGTATAACAAGTATGTAAGTGTACACCAAGTATCATGTATGTGTATTCCGAGTATCATGTATGTGAATACCAAGTAACATGTATCTGTATACAGAGTATCGCGTATGTGAATATCAAGAACCGTGTCTGTGTATACCAAATATCATGGATGGGTATATAGAGAATACTAGGTTAGCGTTGAATACAGAGAAGTTGAGTTGCGAGGCTTAGAACGCCGGGAGCGCGAGCCTTGGCGAGCGCATTCGGTGTTCTAGCCGAGCAACATAAACTTCTCTGTATTCAACGCTAATCCTAGTATTCTATTTATCCCATTTGATTTTTTTCAACGTGACATTTAACATAAATAGATCTAATAACCTTAACAATAATTTTAATTCAGTCTTAAAAGCGCTTAAAATCTAACGAATGTAACCATGCGTAGTGATATAAATGTATTTGTTCTGGTACGCAAAATAGTCTTTAAAAAATTCACACACAAACTGTAAAACAAGTAAAAATATCACCATATCCCCGATTCAATTTTACGCAGTATGCGAATTGTAACACATTACCGCGAAAAGGGTTACTTTACTATAATTCATTTTATTTACGAAAGAAAATGATCAAAATCCAATATGGCGGCGATTGCTCCTGACAAAATTATGTCGATGTCAACATACATGTACACCATCAACGACCTTGACAATTTCGACGAGTAAACAGACAATTGCAGCGACTGACACTTTATTTGACTTAATATACAGAGCAATACGTTTTCCGACTTCGGACGACGAATTTAAGGACTCGCAGAACATGTTTTTATAATAATGTTATGGGTATGCCGTGTGTGATCCGATGCATCAATGGCGCCCATGTTAAAATCATTTCACCGAGAACAGGGAACGACAAAAGTACAAACAAAAACCAAAACACGTTCGAACTAGTATCTTACCTTTAATTATCCTTTAAAATCCATCTAATAATCCATTTAACTCAATAATTGACGATTTTGCATATAGGATCTTTAATAATTATTTTAGCATAGTTAAATAAAGACCCTTATGCCATCCTATCACTATATTCAAATGAGTTTATGAACTCGATAAACTTTCTTCTTCGTCACACGCTACGTCATGTACTCTACATTACTGCTGTTCAAATGAACCGGAGCAGTTAATCAAATAATAGCCGTTGGTAAACGCGGTTGCATTTGCAGATTTCTGCATACAAACATAATTATGTTTAAACTTGCACAATGTTTTATTTATCTATGGTTAATGTCCTTATTGTACAAGAAAATAATTAAATATATAAATACACAAAGAATGGAAAGCATTCCATTACACAACAGATAAATGAGTGGATAATACCCGCGTACAAAATGGGACGTTCCGAATTCCAGTTTGGTGCTATTTTTATCATCTTATACTTTACACAGCTCTATATGCATGGATTATAGACAATGCACATTACACGAAGTAAGGAAAATGTGATAAATTGACAATTCAAATATGTCGATATACAGTACATGTACATGTGAAATAAGTCGCGTTTATAATAAATCGTCAAAATAAATTTGGGGAAAATGACGCAATAAGTACTGGTCATGTACGTAATTCCGGCCTGTACGTAAAAAATCGGCCACCTGTGTAAAATCATTTTCATGATCTTTACGCACATATTTTGTTTTTATTTAGAAAAATCAACATGAAAACCATCCCCACTCGCAATATTTTGCAAATGTAAGAACCATATCACCGTAAACTTTTGTGTTAAAATGTCACAAATATAGCAGGAAATATTTGGCTCATGGGGAAAGTGATGTCATCATATGTTGCAACAATTATAATCATATAAGAAACAAATATATTTGATAAAATTATTTTTATTTTATCTAATAAACTTTAATCAAAGTTTTACCAATTTATTGTACAAAAACTTATATTCAAAACATACAAATCAGAACCTAAATATAAATTTTTAATATATGAATTACTTCCCTTTATAAGAATATTGCTAGATTACATGTTTAAATATTATATATAAGCGTTTACTAATAATCAACACTGAAGTCAACTTTTCAAACAAAATGTGTTTACTTTTTTAGCTATGTTTGAAAAAATTTATTAAACACATTAAAAACAAATATTTTTTAATGAAATAGCAGTTTCCCCATTGTTCATATTTATTAAAAGAGGTAGGGGGAGTAAATGGTATAATAATTTCGCATTTATTTTAAATTTCAAGTCAAAAATTTTAATAGTATAAACATTGATTAATACTCTGAATTTGAGGACATTTGTCAAAAGATAATGCTTTGTAATTTTATATGCAGATCAAACTGAAAAGTGGCCGATTTTTTAGGTACATTTAACCTACGAAAATGGATAGTTTACATGTCATCATTTTCTGTTCATTAAGTAACATTCACCGATCTAATTCTATTTAAATTTTCATGCTAGGTTAGTTTTGAACCCAGGATTATATATGTGAAGTTTAGTTTCAACCAGTTGCCTAACACTAAAGATTTTTCTTAAATAGTCCCAAAAGTGGCCGGAATTACGTACATGACCAGTATGTCATTTTATGACGCCATCAAGCAGCTGATTTATTATACGGATGGCGAAAAATTATGTCATATGACTAGATTTAAAGGTTGAAGGTCGTATAATTTTGAAGCTTAAGTTTTCTCGACTTTATTTTTTATGAAAAAATCATTCAGTGGTAAAGTAAAAAGTAGTCCGTGCACGCGACAGGTATATCCTACAAGGTTGAATACAGTCTAGTATATTCCATAAGTTGTTATACCGTCAATGTCGCGTTGAAAATGGGATAAACCAAGTATAATTGATGTGTATACCAAGCTATATGTATGTGTATACCAAATAGCATATATGTGTATACCAAGTACTGTACATGTATATACCAAGTATCATGTTTGGGTATATCAAGTACCATGTTGTGTATACCAAGTATCATGTAAGTGTATATCAAGTACAATGTATGTTTATACCATGTATCGTGTATGTATATGTATATACCAAGTATCATGCATTTGTTTACCAAGTATCATGTATGTGTAATCCAAGTATCATGAATGTGTCTGCAAATTATCGTGTGACAAGAATCGTGTATGTGCAAACCAAGTTTCATGTATGTATATACCAAGTATCATGTATTTGTTTACCAAGTATCATAAATGTGTCTGTCAATTATCATGAATGTGTCTGCCAATTATCGTGTATGTGTATACAAAGTATCATGTATGCGTATACCTAGTATCATGTATGTGCTTATCGAGATTCGTGTATGTGTATACCAAGTATCACATATGTATATACCAAGTATCGTCTTTTTGTATGCCAAGTATCATGAATTTGTATAGCTAGTATCATGTGTGCGTATACAAAGTATCATGATAGTGTTTACCAAGTATTATTTTATTAATTACAAGCATCGTAAGTGTATATAACATGTATTTGTATACCAAGTATCGTATAAGTAAGTTTTTACCAAGTATCATGTATATGTATACCAAGTATCGTGTATGTGTATACCAATTATAATGTATGTGTATTAATTACCACGTGTGTGAATACAAAAAATCATGTATGTGTTTACCTAGTATCGTGTATGTGTATACCAAGTATCATGTAGATGTATACCAAGTATCATGTATGTGTATACCAAGTATCATGTATGTGTAAACCAAGTATCATGTATATGTATACCAAGTGTCATGTATGTGTATCCCAAGTATCGTATATGTGTATACAAAGTATCATGTATGTGTATAACAAGTATCATGTATGCGTATACCAATTATCATTTATGTGTAAACCAAGTATAATGTCTGTGTATACCAAGTATCATGTATGGGTATACCAAGTATCGTGTATGTGTAAAACAAGTATCATGTACGTGTATAACAAATATTTAAGTGTTTACAAAGTATGTGTATGTCGAATATCATGTATGAGTATACCAAGTAACATGTATGTGTATACTAAGTATCGTTTATGAGTATACAAAGTATCGTCTATGTATATATCAATTATCAAGGCTGTGTATACCAAGTATAGTGTTTTTGTACACCAAGTATCACGTGTGTGTATACCAAGTAACATGTATGCATATGTCAAGTATCATGTTTGTGTATACAATACCGTACAGCTCACGCAAAACCAACAAATTCCGCGATCCGCGGAGTTTGACGACATCAATTGTTCGCGGAGTCGACTCGGCATCGACCATCTGGTCGCCGAGTCGCCGTGTCTGTTCGCCGAGACACGCCGCGGCACGCCTCGGCATGATGCCGAGGAAATTGTTGGTGATATGACGCTGAGTCACTCGGCGAACAATCTTATAAACTATAATTTACCTGGGATAGAAACTGATTACAAGTTCCGAAATCATGATGTTTATTAAATGTAGATTAACTACGTTCGGACAATTCCTCTAAATAAAATATAATTTAAACACACTGTATCGTTACCGTTACGCTGTTTCAGTTCCTTCATTACTGAAACAATTAGTGTATTGTATACTGACTGCAGCTTCTTGGGAAAACAGGGCTTAATGCATATGCATAAATTGTCAACCCAGTACCAGAGACTGTCTTTAAACGAAAAACACCATAGAATCAGAAAGTGTCGTCCTTGATTAGCTTGTGCGAACTGCACTGGCTAATCAGTGTGCACAGGACACCACTAATTGGACATACATAAGGCCCCGTTTTCCCTGAACGCAGCCAATATGTACAGATTTCAATGACAAACTGGCCAATGTCGTCGCACAGGCTGTTAAACACTATTGATTACATACCCACACTCACTGTCTGCAGTGTACCAGTGGTGAAGCATAAACAGGCTAATCAGTGTGCACAAGCAGATGCGGTGGTCATCGTTCTTAGGGTAGTTAAGAGCAGACCGACTTGCAAAACTAGCTCTTAATCTTAATTGTTCGCAAGCGAACAACTAACAAGAGAGGTGTTTGTCAAAAACACAATGCCCCCTTCTGCGCCGCTTTGAAGCCATATATTTGATCTTTGACCTTGAAGGATGACCTTGACCTTTGACCACACAAAATGTGCAGCTCCATGAGATACACATGCATGCCAAATATCAAGTTTCTATCTTCAATATTGCAAAAGTTATGACCAATGATAAAGTGTTCGGACGGACGGACGGACTGACGGACAGACAGACAGACAGATGGACGGCTTGACGGACAGTTCAAAAACTTCATGCCACTCTTCGGGGGGCATAAAAAAACACGTACGTATGCCAAATACTGCTGTTTACAGAACATTATTGTATTTCAGCTAATGGAACCACATATATCTCAGACACGTGAAGTATCATATGCAAATGATGATGATGATGGTGATGAAAATGACAACGACGACCACGACGCCGCCGCCGCCCCGCCACCGCCGCCGATGCTGCTGCTGCTGATGATGATGATGATGCTGATTATGTTCAATATCACGACCGCATTTGAACATAGATGTAGAAGTGGACCGCTAAACATTAGAACTGACGTGTATACATGTACATCGAACAAGCATAATAGGCTTCAATTTAACCCTTTACCACTTAGATACGTATTTTCACGCATTTGAAGTCCCTTGGAAAGTTATATTTAATTTAAGACCTTTCTTACTCGATTCAAGTTCTTAAGCCTTTATCTAAAAACATTAGATACTGATGAGCAGCAAACAGCATTAAACCTGAACAGACTGCGAGTTACTCGCAGGCTGTTCTGGTTTTATGCTGTTTGCACATAGCCATTTCCACTTTGCTGATAGGGAAAGGGTTAAACGAGTGTTCTGATAAAAAATAAGTAGCTTTTCTTCACATGGACTGGGTATTAAAGATAAAGACCGCAGGAGCACATTGGCAATCGAAATAGCGCGAATTCTGTACCCCGCAAATTCATGTGTTGAACATTACGTTAAGAAAATAAGAACACTGTCATTACATTATTCTTACAAAATTCCTTGCGTGTCATGAATTACCAAAAGGTTGTAATCGTAACACCATTATACGTTTGCCTTACATACACGTATCGAAGGCAATTATACGTGAAGTTTTCAGTGGTAAACCTTTATCATGATTTTTGGCAAAATATGCATTGAAACATTTGGTATTTATACCTGCTCTAACTGCCACACTTAAAATGATCGCATTACCAAAAAGCTTTAAAATTACGACGAAAATGATCACCTGAACACTATTTTAGACTTAAATAATCAATTTACATAATCGCGCCTGTAACTTAAGAAGCCTCTCCAAGCAAATATTCAGCAATCAATACAACCATGACCTACTTAAATACAATGGCTGTTTATACAAGTTAACATGAAATATAATGTGATTCACATAACTACTGAAAACCACACTATGGCGCATAGGCGTTTGCACGTAACAGGATTAAAGATCTTAACTACAATGTAAAGCGTGTTGTTCATGAATGTTCCTTATTCTTGATCATACAAATAGTTGTCTGAAAAGGCTTGATGTATAATACAATGCATATTGCAAAACATTTACAATGGCAGGAAAATAATATGATCGGAAGAAACACGTATTCAATATCTTTGCATAATGACACATCAGACCACCATGGCATGCACCTGTTTAATTGTTCTTAAGTGTTAATACTCTCTTGGTTAGTCGTTGGAAATTCTACACATTCGATACTTATCTTCCTGTTGTCATGGACAATTAAGAAACTATATTCAGCCTGCTGGTATGCAAAATATATTAATGTAGAGCAGGCTTGGCTGGGATATTGATTTTATCAGACCGCCATTCCCGGGCGTTGTATCAGATTGCAAAGATACAATACGTATTCAAATGTTTGTTTTAAAACTAACGGCGCACTGTCATGTTTTCAGCGCTAACATGCACGTAAGCCATGCTTAAGTACGGTATACTTTTCCACAATGAAATTGAGGCCTTGACATAAATTATTGCATTTTTAAGAGGGTTTTAACATGCAATTTAGTTGCAGTTTCGTAACATGTTACCGCTGTGTGCTGTAAACATTAAGCTTGTAATATGATGCGGGAATAAAAGTAGGCCTGTTAAAGGGAGCTTACACTTTTGAATGAAATAAGAAAACGAATGAGGTGTATTGCCAATATATGAAGGTGTGTCCCCCATTTATATGTGGTACTATATTTTTGTGCTTTATTATTCACATATCCATAATACTTATAATGAGTTTATGAAAAAGACGATTATATAAAGTACAACATGGTAGATAATAAGACGAGACTTAATGTCATTTGCAGTACATAGGATATACACTTTTTTATGAAAAAAACAAACATAATTAAATGCAACATGAATTCAAAACTATAAAGATATATAATAAAATTATGTTATGTGTTTCTATTATACAATTAATCGATTTTATGATGCTTGTTTCAAACAGAAAATGATAACTGATCGCACTTAATAAAATAACTCATCCTATTACGTGTATATCCCAGTAAACCATGTCTCGTAGGAAAAGAATATAAATACACATCTAAAAACTTTAAGTGTATTATCCATAACGTAAATAATGGCCAGCTTGTAGGGGAATTTTCTTTTCTTTATTTAAGAGTGTGCAAATCTAGTATCAGTTTAACGATCGGTATGTCCAGTTCCGAAAATTTGAATAACAAATATATATCAAGCATTTGCGTTACACACGGAAGTTTTATACATAAAAGTAGTTAATAAGATATCAGCTATGTCTGCCCGACTTAAGTTATTCATTGAAAATAATTGGCATTGCAAATATGTTCTTCCCATTTCACAAAATCTTAAGACAGCAAGCCCAAAATAAAAGGACGTACTTGCAAACCTATTTTATCATATACAAAAACAAGCTTTGCAGGGGTATCGATTGCAACAGACCGGGATTTTCCAAAGCCGTATCAGATTTCACAAGTACAATTTAAACTTATGAGGCGTTCGCCATGGGTCTTATAAATATTGGGTGTATTAACATAAACGAAATATCAAGCGCACAAGCCCTCCCGTTCATCATGTTTAAGGTACACGATCTTCAACAATAGACAAATACATACTAGTAATACATGCCATGGCCAATGCGTCCCAACAATATATACCAGAGTGCAAGCTCCATTTTTATATTATAACGGGTATTTGAACATAACATACATACTTTGGAATTTTTACAAGTTTAAGATTTATAAAAATATGTTATGTTAAAGGTTTAATAATCGTACGGTCAAATAAAACATTATATCAAATCGCTGAAGGCACTGAAGTTGTTCGCTATTGCATAATCTTAGTTTTCAAAATTATGTTATAGCTTTTTATACCGCAAGTTTGAAATGCACACAACCCATTCAAATTTATAAAGAGTGTGTCGCAAAGCACAGGTTGAGATGTGGGTGCACTGTTTATCCTCATATTAATGTTATAGAGATAACTTAGACAAAGCAACAACAATATGTCTCTCTTTTTCGCAGATGGTTGCTGCACTGGCAGCCATCTTTAGAATTTTGGTTGCCTTGCTAAAGAATAACAAGCCTAGAATCATGTACATGTTGTAAAATGTGTATCTAATACTACATTTATTTTCTTTAAATTATTGAGCAACAATTTTGGCGACATTACAGACGTTTAAAGCAAGTCTCGTTTCCGAAATAATCTACGGGATTTAACTGTGTTAACTTTAACTCAATATAGATCTAGTTATCGACATACACAATAATTGTTTTGACAGATGACGTCCGATTGATAATTTAATTAAATGTATGCAGATATAGAGAAATGTTAACAATCGCACAGCGTATTTTCTGTGTATGTTTCTATATTTCGATAACATGTGTTATAGATTAGTATACAATCAATATTTGTAAATAGTTATACTCGGCGAATCGCCGCATCTACGCGGCGTTACTCCGCGAATCGATGCCGAGGCAAAAACAGACGCGGCGTCACTCCGCGAAATTTCGCCGAGTGCCTCGGCATCATGCCGAGTAAATACGCGGCGAAAATACGTTAACTTTGTTGGTTTTGCGTGAGCTGTACTGTATATCGTACATGTATATACCAATTATCAAGGATGTGTATACCCATTATGTAAGTGTATACCAAGTATCATGGATGTTTATACCAATTATCATGTGTGTGTATACTAAGCATCGTTTATGTATATATAAATATCATGTATGTGTATACCAAGTATCGTGTATGTATATAACAAGAAAACATGTATATGTATACCAAATATCGTACATGAGTATACCAAGTATCATATATGTATATATTTAAAGTATCGTGTATGTGTATACCAAGTTTCATGAATGTGTATACCAATTATCTTGTATGTATATACTTAGTATCGTGTAAGCATATACAAGTATCGTGTAAGTGTATACTAAGTATCGTTTATGTATATACAAGTATAATTGATGTGTATACCAAGTAACATGCATGTGTATACTAAGTATCGTTTATGTGTATACAATTATCATTGATGTGTATACCAAGTATCATGGATGTGTATATTAATTATCATGTATGTGCATACTACGTATCGTTTATGTATATACAAATATCATGTATGCGTATACCAAGTATATTGTATGTATATGACAAGAACACATGTATATGTATACCAAATATCGTGCATGAGTATACCAAGTATCATATATGTATATATAAAGCATCGTGTATGTGTATACCAAGCATCATGGATGTGTATACCAAGTATCATGTATGTGTATACCAAGGTTCATATATGGGTATAACAAGTATCATGAATGTGTTAACACAGTATCGTGTTTGTGTATACCAAGTATGTGTATACCAAGTATCATGGATTTGTATGCGTATTATCGTGTATGCGTATACCAAATATCGTGTATTCCTATACCAAGTATCGTGTATGTGTATACCAAGTATCATAGATGTGTATACCAAGCATTATGTGTGCGTATATCAAGTATCATGCAAGTGTTTTACAAGTTTCATGTATGTGTATACCAAGTTTTATGTATGCGTATACCAAGTGTCATGTATGTGTATTCAAGGTATCATGTATGTGTATACCAAGTGTCATGTATGTGTATAGAAAGTATAATGTATGTGTATACCACGTATCATGTAAGTGTATACCAAGTATCATGCCTGTGTATGCCAAGTATCATGTATGTGTATACCAAGTATCATGCATGTGTAAACCAAGTACCATGTATGTGTATGCCAAGTATCATGTATGTGTATATGTAGAATCATGTATGTGTATACCAAGTATCGTGTTTAAGTATACCAAGTATCGTGTATACGTTAACCAAGTATCGTTTTTGTGTATACCAAGTATCATGTATGTGTATACCAAGTATCATGTATGTGTGAACCAAGTACCATATATGTGTATGCCAAGTATCATGTTTGTGTATATCTAGTATCATGTATGTCAAATATCAAGTTTTGTGTATAATAACGGGTATACCAAGTATCGTGAATAATTTTACTAAGTATCGTTTTTGTGTATATAAAGTATTATGTATGCATATACCAAGTAGCATGTATGTGTATACTAAGTATCATGTAGTTGCATGCCAAGTATCTTGTATGTGTATACCAATTATCATAAGTATGTATACCAAGTATCGTGTTTATGTATACCAAGTATCGTTCTGTGTATACTAAGTATCTTGTATGTGTATACCAAGTATCTTGTATGTGTATACCAAGTATCTTGTATGTGTATACCAAGATCATGTATGTGCAAACTGAGCATCATGTATGTGTAAACCAAATATCGAGTATGTGAATACCAAGCATCGGGTATGTGTAAACCAAGTATTGTGTATTCGTATATCAATTATCATAAATGTAAATCCCAAGTATCATATATGTGTATACCAAGTATCATGAATGCGTGTACCGTGTACCGAGTGTTCTATGAGTGTATTACAACTATCATGTATGTGTATACAAAGTTTCATTATGCGTACACCAATTATCATGCATGGTTATACCAAGTATCATGTTTGTGTATACGAAGTATCATGTAAGTGTATAGTTAGAATCATGTATGTGTATACAAGTAGCATGTATGTGCATCACAAGTATCACGTCTGTGTATAGAAAGTACCGTGTATGTGTATACTTAGTTTCGCGTATGTGTATACAAGTTTTATGAATGCGTATAATTAGTTTCATGTATGCTTACACCAAGTATCGTGTATGCGTATACTAAGTATCATGTGTGTATATACCAAGTATCATGTATGTGTATACCAAGTATCATGTATATGTTTACCAAGCATCATGCATGTTTGTACCAAGTATCGTGTTTATGTATACCAAGTATCATGCATGTGTATACCAGTGTGAGTTTATACCATTTAACATGTATGTGTATACCAAGTATCGTTTATATGTATACAAGTATTCTGGATGTGTATACCAAGTATCATGGATGTGTATACCAATTATCATGTATGTGTATACTAAGTATCGTTTATGCATATACACATATTATGTATGTGTATACCAAGTATCGTGTATGTTTATAACAAGAAAACATGTAAATGTATAGCAAATATCGTACATGAGTATACCAAGTATCATATATGTATATATAAAGTATCGTGTATGTGTATACCAAGTTTCATGAATGTGTATACCAATTATCATGTATGTATATACTAAGTATCATTTAAGCATACACAAGTATCGTGTAAGTGTATACTAAGTATCGTTGATGTATATACAAGTATAATTGATGTGAATACCAAGTAACATGTATGTGTATACTAAGTATCGTTTATGTGTATACAATTATCATGGATGTGAATACCAAGTATCATAGATGTGTATATTAATTATCATGTATGTGCATAGTAAGTAACGTTTATGTGTATACAATTATCATGGATGTGAATACCAAGTATTGTGTATGTATTTAACAAGAAAAAATGTATATGTATACCAAATATCGTGCATGAGTATACCAAGTATCATATATGTATATATAAAGCATCGTGTATGTGTATACCAATTATTATGGATGTGTAAACCAATTATCATGTATGTGTATACTAACTATCGTTTATGTATATACAAGTATCATGTAGGTGTATATCAAGTAGTGTGTATGTATATAACAAGGAAACATGTATATGTATACCAAAAATCGTGCATGAGTATAACAAATAGCATATATATATATATATATGTGTGTGTGTAAAGTATCGTGTATGTGTATACCAAGTATCATTTATTGTATACAAATTATAATTGAATTGTATACCAAATATCATGTATGTGTATACCAAGTATCATGTATGTGCATACCAAGTATCGTGTATGTGTATACCAAGTATCATGTATGTGTATACCAAGTATCATGTATGTGTATACCAAGTATCATGTATGTGTATACCAAGTATCGTGTATGTGTATACCATGTATACCTTCGTCGCCCTTTCAACGCGAGACACGAAACACGAAGCGATACACGATATTTTGCGCGACAGTCGCGGCGATGCACGATATTTTGCGCGACAGTCTCGGCGACGCATAATATTTTGCGTGACAGTCGCGGCGACGCACGATATATTTAACACGATAAATTGCCTTTTGGGCTACCTACACAAGGGCGATATATCGTGTTAAATATATCGTACGTCGCCGCGACTGTCTCGCAAAATATCGTGCGTCACTGCGACTGTCGCGTAAAATATCTTGCGTCGCCGCGACTGTCGCTAAAATTATCGTGTATCGCTTCGTGTGTCGTGTGTCGCCCTTGATGAAAGAATTGCGAGATTAAAGATGGCACTATCCGGAATCCGTAGAAATATAAACATCACGAAATTAAAAATGTGAATATTGAATTGATGATCATATACCCTGAATGTGATTTTCGAATAATTTAAATAATGCCGTTGTTTGTTCGGCTTTAAATTACAGCGCTCTGATATTGACTTCTTTTGGAAAATATTCTGGATAGCCCTTCTTTCGATTTTATGTTTATTAAGTTTGATGAAAGTTTCTGAAGCACTTGCTGAGTTATTGCAGGCATGAACACGTTTTTTTTCTGATGGTAAGGCTGAATGACAAACAGTTAAACGAAGCGGACGAACAGGCGTAATATAGGAAGGGCAGAAACCTACAGGTACGCTTAAACAACGATAGAGGACAAAACAATCCCTCACTGGCAATACTTATCGAAAAAGTAATCAGATCTGAACGATCTGATAATCTCGGGATTTTTTTGTGTGGGTGGTATATATGATTCATATATATTACATTCAATTTTAGTAAGGCATTTGGCACCCTGACAAAACTAAATGTCAGGTGAACTCTTTGTAAATCGACACACAAAGGGCGACATTACGCATGTACACCAACTTTTGAAGCATAACCATTATGTCCACATTTCTTTTGTTATTGTTGTTTCATATGTTCTATATGGGGTGTGTTGAGATGACGTTGATGAAAAACGTAAACAACATCCATTCATTTTTAATCAGCAACTAGAAAATTCACACAATAGCAACAAAATATCTGATTACATTGTATACAGTTTTAAGTCGTTTGTTAAATACATGTATATCTTAGCGAACGGTTCAGCGCCTTTTTACACTTGTTTATGTTACCATCGGGATGATACCCATTCATATTCCATTCATTTCTATAAACTGAGATCGGAAATAAGTTATGGCGTTTCATCGTTCGTTAAAGTTTAAAAAATAACATGCGAGTTAAAATCTACTTAAAACGTATTTTAGACATACAATAAGGTGAAAAACAGGTGTGGGCAGATTCCTATGGTTAAGTGTTTGAAACCGTCTTAAAGTGTTTAACTTTAACTTACAACAAACCATGAAAACTGCCATATAGCTAGACGAAGATAATTTAAACACAAAACAGCATTTTCAATAATTTGTTATTAACTATTTACACGTGAGTTACTTATGTATATTAACCTAAAATATAAACAAAGTGAAACCAACTTTGGCTAAACGGAAATAAATTATATCATAAGTACGAGGCCCTTTATGTACCCCAAGTGAAAAAAACAATTGACACAGCAAATAGGCCCCCCTACACATCCAGACACAACTAAATTAACTTTCGGCAAACATGTATGTGTGGCTTTTCCGAAATACGTATTGGCTACATTGATTGTTTACAAAGTATTTTGTGCTGTTTTGGCATAAAATTATTGGAACATAAAAAAGTAAATATAAATGTATATACTTCGTAGTTTCAATTGCGCTTCTTTAAGCTCATCATATATATAGTTCACGCGTTTACATTTTTAAGTTTGGATAGAACAGGAAGATAATATAATCATACCTCATCGATCGCAAAGTTTGCCAAGTTGTAACTGAAAACGTTTATTCATGGCTGAGGGAAAAATTCTTTTGTTTATTGAATAGATTATGCCCACATATATTGTGCATGCGCAAAAAGTATTAAATGGAGATGAGTTGACAATGTTAGGAAAACCTTATTTGAGCTTTTGCGACTGTTTTGTATTTCCAAGGACAGCAAATTAACTTATTAATCTTTTACCTAGCTTTACATTTCTTATACCAATCCCAAACTTCCTGAAACACGCGACCACTCATTAATAACTCTATTTTAACATTCAATTTAATCACGTTCCTACATGTGTTACTATTATTCTTGAAATTCAGTATTGCAAATCATTCATTTGTTTTATTATGACACATCACTTTTCGTGAACACATACATATGGCTTCGAAGTTATTTGTCAAAAACTTAAATGTGTACATTATGTGCCATATGAAATTATATTTATATTTTAAACATGTTTTAAAACACGATTATCCGGCTTTATGTTTGATAAGGCTTAAACATACATGTGTATTTTAGAGCATTACTCGCGATTTTCATTATTCCCAAATTGTTTTTCGGATCAAATAAAAAGAGGAAGAGTTAACTCAAGAATAATAATGCTAAGAAAACAACAACACAGTCTTCAATTCATCTCAAGTAACAAAAGCCTTGCTTTGATGAAGATGGGCTCCTGAAAATATATAAGTGATTGTTCAAGTTTAATATTGTATAATTCCTAATTTGAACTAATAACAGCAGCGATTTGTTTCAAAGCAACACATCCAGAAAGCGAATACTTACATATTCTTCATAGGTCCGTATCTCTAGTTCCGTATCTTGTAACAAAAGCAGGCGACGGGAAAAATCTTGGTAAAGTATTATTATCTTTTCTGGCCGAATACACACTAAAGTTTTGAGACGGGAAAGTAGGGTCCGTGATCGTTTCTGCCTTGCTGGAAAAGCGATGTCCAACGATTAGTTACTTACCGGTTCGTTTGTATAGTATGTTTGAAATAAGTATTTAATACTAAAACAATATTGATGAGACACAGCTTACGACGAAAAGTTTAACATACCTCACATATTGCTTTTTCGATCGAACTCGTCGCCAACCAATACAAAGCGCGATTGCAATAACCAAGATTATGCTTCCAATAATGGCTGATGGTATCACTGCAACAAATGTAATAAAGGCACGATCTTCATGTCCACTTGCAGTTGAATTTGTATCAAGTAATGTAGTGTTGTCCTGCACCGTGTTTGTTGTCTGCGGTACAACAGTTGTGTCAGTTACCGAGGTTGTGTCCGGCACAGTTGTCGTCGACAAAATAGTTGTGGTATGCTCTGTAGTCGTGGTCGGCACTGTAAGTGTGGTCGGCACAGTAGTTGTGGTCGGCACTGTAAGTGTGGTCGGCACAGTAGTTCTGGTAGGTACTGTAGTTGTGATCGGCGCTGTAGTTGTGGTCGGCAATGTAGTTGTAGTCGGCACTGTAGCTGTGGTTGGTACTGTAGTTGTGGTCGGCACTGTAGTTGTCATCGGCAATGTAGTTGTGGTCGGCACTGTAGTTGTGCTGGGTTCTGTAGTTGTGATCGGCATTGTAATTGTGGTCGGCATTGTTGTTGTGGTCGGCACTGTAGTCATGGTCGACACTGTAGTTGTGGTCGGCACTGTAGTTGTGGTCGGCACTGTAGTTGTGGTCGGCACTGTAGTTGTGCTGGGTTCTGT
The DNA here is from genome assembly GCF_020536995.1 of Dreissena polymorpha. NCBI lineage: Eukaryota > Metazoa > Mollusca > Bivalvia > Myida > Dreissenidae > Dreissena > Dreissena polymorpha. The sequence goes on from NC_068357.1 coordinate 145,194,233, forward strand.
AGTTGTGATCGGCACTGTAGTTGTGGTCGGCATTGTTGTTGTGGTCGGCACTGTAGTCATGGTCGACACTGTAGTTGTGGTCGGCACTGTAGTTGTTATCGGCACTGTAGTTGTGGTCTGCACTGTAGTTGTGGTCGGCACTGTAGTTGTGCTGGGTTCTGTAGTTGTGATCGGCATTGTTGTTATGGTCGGCACTGTAGTCATGGTCGACACTGTAGTTGTGGTTGGCACTGTAGTTGTGGTCGGCACTGTAGTTGTGGTCGTCACTGTAGTTGTGGTCGGCACTGTGGTTGTGGTCGGCACTGTAGTTGTGGTCGACACAGTACTTGTGGTCGTCACTGTAGTTGTAGTCGGCACTGTAGTTGTGTTCGGCACAGTAGTTGTGGTCGGCACTGTAATTGTGGACGTCACTGTAGTTGTGGTCGGTACTGTAGTTGTGGTCGGCACTGTAGTTGTGGTCGGCACTGTAGTTGTGGTCGGCACTGTAGTTGTGGTCGGCACAGTAGTTGTGGTCGCCACTGTAGTTGTGGTTGGCACAGTAGTTGTGGTCGGTTCAGTGGCAGTGTCCGGTGAAGTAGTTGTTGCGCACACCACTGAAAGAACACACATATCTGACTTCAAAGTGTGTTAGTTTAAAAACGAATGTTACTATGCTCAATCGGATAATTTCACGAGTGTATACCTTGTGCATATGAAAACGGATCTAGCGTCCCATTGCATGCTAGGCAACTGTCGAAACCAGCAGTCTGGTCATTAGCAATGCAGCCTCCATTAATGTAGCAACCAAGATCCTGTCAATCACAAAATGTGTTTTAGTGTGAATAACTCATTTTTTGTGGGAAACATGAATTTACAATAAAAATTGATTACTAAGAAAAAAGTCATACCGCTGCTACCAGCACGATTTTTTTGTTTTCTGGCTCTTCGATTCTCTGACAAAGTGAGTTGTATACGTAGGCGTGTTTTTCCTCCCCATAGTTTACACCATCGTTGCTGACTGCTATGGTATATGATATAGAATATGCGTCCTGGATATCGATTATACCCTGCAGAAACATAACTCATTTGATTACACAACAAGAGATGAAAAAATATGACTGACACATTGTTACAGATTATTGTATTGTATTGTAAGAGAATGAACATTTAAGTGCAATGTTTACCAACTACTATCTTTATGTTTTAAGTCCCATTTATTTATTGTATAAGAACTTTGTATAGTTTTAAACGTAAATACTAGTTGCAGTTTTTACCTGACAAAATCAGCACTTAGCAGATGCAATTATGTCCTACTATTACTATCTATCCATTTTAATTACCCTTAACTATGGGTATTGTGAATGTTGATGTAACGACTTTAATTTGTATACATACTGAAACGAGTTTTTAATCAATTGGACATAGTGTGTGATTTAGAGCTCCTTAAAATCGAATTAAACCCACAAATCTGTGTATTGACCATTCCAAGGCGATGACACCTGTTTTATTTATTATTGAGTGTCTCTTGTGTAGTGTATTTTGTTTTGTGTTTCACTGTTTGGCAATTTGTTGCTTGGCATATATTAAGGACCGTATACCATACTAAGGTTTCACTCATGCTGGGACAGCTGGAGTTTTACTTTATGTATATGTGCAATATTTAGCTGTGATATGCTTTGTCAATTTAAGAGTATGTATTCAGAAACACAATGTCATGGCGATATTATAAAGAGAGCGTACATTTCCCGTTTATAACCGTGTTTGTTTTGCTTTCACTAGATTTAAAGCGGGTATATACGATCTTGTCAAATATTTATTAATTAATATAAAATGTGTAAAAAACTTATTATACATATATTTCAATATAAACTAAAATAAAAGTTAAGAAGAACATGTGTCGAAAAATGCTGAATAAGCCAGATATTCAATTCTGAAATCGAAAAAGGCTGTACAGCCGAATTCGCCAGCATGTATATCATGCATGTACGATGTGAATCTAAATTTAGTTTAACGGTTCATTTGAAATTCCTGCAGCGATATCGATTCATACGACACACGAACACTTACTAAAAAGACGAATGCATCGGTTATTGTAGGAAAATAATTACGAATTATCTTCGTCACAATCGGCTCGGGGTGCTAATTTGTATTTGCTGTATTTTATGATATTCGTCTTAAATGTATCATTTTTCTTGCATATTGTCTGTTATTATAACATATTTGTATCAATATTTTACAATTCAGCACATATAAAAATCGTATATACCCGCTTTAATGATTATCTCAATTTAACAGTCTACAAATGACAATAGCATTATGATAAAATAAAAAAAAACACATGACACTCAAATACTGTATACACAATTACGATAAAACGTATTTCGGTAATTTTCTAAAAACTAATAATCATGCGTTTTTTTCAAAGTGTGTAAACGTCTTTTTATGCATTAACCCCTTTGGAACTATTTACATTACAATTAGGTCAATAGTTAAACGAATAAAAATAAGATCTCAAAACCATCACAAATATAAATCCTTGAACCAATTTATAACCAACCTGTAATGCACAACAGCGTCCTGTATATATGTCCTCATGTATGCCTAATACTTGGTTTGAATCGATTAAATGTGCACTGCCATTTTTGTCGTACTGGAAATACAAACGTTGCACAATTCAGATGATTCTTTATAAACGCAGTCAATAAGAACCTTGCTTACTTAATTCAATCAACTATTAATTATTTTAATCACAAAATAACAATACCTTATAAGTTGTAATATTGCATCTAAAATTTGGATGAAGAGCTTGCACGCGAATGGTGAAGCACGTACAATCTTCTCCCTCAGAGATGTCACATTCTCCTCCACCCTCGATGTCATCAATCATCACTGGGGTACGTTCATCTATTGTGCACGCAGCACCATGATAGAATTGATTGCACGAACAAACACCTAGTTAACAAATAAATAACATCAGAGGACTGACCATATATATCATTAACATAAAGAATAACCGTATTTACAAACATTTTTGTAAAAGCTATTAATTGGTTTTTACCTTCTTCGTTTTTCAATGTACATGTTCCTGCGCCCGAGCAGTTAAATGGACATGTCG
>NC_068357.1:145209826-145214826 GCF_020536995.1 Dreissena polymorpha
AACTACCACAGAGGCCACTGGTTTTGTTAAAATCTTTTGGTGCCATGAAAATCTCGATATTAATGTTCGGTCCATAGAAAGAGACTTGAATTTTTGTACCGATAGGTGTCAATATCTGGAAATAAAAAATGCATTTTTAATTTTTCGAAAAAAATACAAAAGTATATGAGGGATTAAACTATTCAAGTAAGACACATACAGATACAAAACAAGGCGTTTTCTTAAGATAATAAAATGACACAAACAGCCAGACATCTTAAAACTATCAAAAGATTATTTCTATTATTTAAACATGCTTTAGGAATAATCAATTTACTTAAATGATTAAACTAGAAGCTTATAATTGTCTCAATTTAATTTGAGAAAGTACTATCGTTAAATAAGTTTATCTCTAAAATGTTACCCGATATTCGCCAGTATTTAACGGGATAACTTCAAGTATGCCTCCTTCGCCACATTGCGTAAAGTCCATGAAATTTAGACCGCCGCACTTGTTGATCATAAACACTTTTTTTCCGGCTCGCACCGCCACGCCACACGCACACTTTGCGCTCCGCCAACACGGATGTGTTTTTTGTTGCACCTAAACAGCAGAATTAGATGGTTTTACCACAAGGCATTTCCACCTAAATGGAAATCAAAAATACATGTACATATTATATTGACATATTTAGTATTATAAACGTTTTACCTCAATATCGTAAAATGTATTCCAGTACAACATGAATGTTCCCGTCGAATGTTGTTGTTCATAAAAACTAAAAAAGACATTATATACAAGGAAGCCATTGATGCAAATCATGAATTGTTTGAGCGTAATATCCAGCAAGTTAGTACCTTAAATCAAATATATTAATTATCAATATAACATAAGGACCATACAGCCCATATTCCCTCATATGAAACATTTGTGAAATAACTGTAGTTTTCGTCTAGTTTTTTTACGCTTTATGATACATACTTAATGTGGTCTGAGACATAATTAAAACACGCTTTATTTTGCAATAAACATAAATAAAATTAAATTGCACATGGAGAAGGGGCCAACTTTGACCAAATGTGCATTGTTTGAACAAAGTTAGTAGCGGACCAACTTACAATTCCGCAAACCAAACATGTAACCACTGATACATTTCTGTTTCAGAGAATAAGATTTGTACAGTGTTTACTATACAAGTATTGGCCTGGTTATTGGCCTAAGAGGAAAACTATATTATATTACACACCATATATCAAACCCATGAAAATTGCGGTTTACGAGAAATTTCAATTTACTAAATGATTTTTAAACATTATTTGACACCTGTGGCGTTTTGACTGGAATGGTTTAAGCAAACTTAGTAGCGGGCAATTATATGCTGTTACTTGCCAAATAAAAAAAATCTGGGCGGTTTCAGTGAATATGAGTATATCCTGTGACCCCTTGAATGTGACAATGTTTGACTCCAATTACATTTAAAAAAAAACTAAGAAGAGGACCTAAAGCCGAATTTACACATTAAATATAAAAGTCCAGGCATGTAAACTTTCAGAGAAGATTTTCAATGCATGGTTAAATGAAATTATTAAATACAAAAGGAAGTTGTTACAATGGATTTGAAATATTAATTTATCACCAAAAAGTTAAGAAACAATCAATCGCAATACAATATAAGCAAAATATAGAACCATCGCATCGTACGCTTGATTGGTGGCCGTGCAAGGTTACACCTTTCACTTAAGCCATGAGCAAACCGTATTCTGAGGCATTGTTTTTGTAACAATCATATTATTATAAGATTGATTGATTAAATATTTAAAGAATACTCCAAAGGGCCAGTCTCAATTTTAAAAAATGGCGACCGAATGGCTGTTCTGAGTAAAGTAAATGTATACATATTACAGAAATAGATTCTGAGGGCCGAATATTTCTTCGTTTTTTTACCCTTGAAAGGTATTTTTCTTATACGGTCTCGAACAATGTTTTCAGTGTGTTGAAAAAACTTAGCTCGACGTGTAGTTCTGGCATCATTTATTAAACGAACAGAATGAGCCATTTTTACGCTTACAAAAATATATAATTTTGTAAAGAAAGATGTGCTTCAAGTATATATTTTACCAAATTGCAAAAATACACAAATATAATGAAACGATACACAAAAAGACATTTTGAATAATTACCAAATCCGTCCATGGCAAAATAAAATATCAAAATAAGTTCATAAAAACCGCCGCACTCCAAATAATAATTGTGCATTCGTATGTTCTTGGTTGTGACCGATCACTGGGTCATAAGTCTTACCATTCCGTAAAACTTATCCAGTCACGGACACGACACATTATCTTAACAATTCTAATTGTACATTTATGAAAGTTGCAATAACAACACTTTTAAATCAAAGCGCTGAAGGCACTGAAGATGTTCGCTATTGCATAATTTAACACGCAATTCATTTTTGAAAATCAATCGCAAGTTTGAAATGAACACACGCCATTCAACTTTATAAAGTGTGTGTCATAGCGCACGGGTCGAGTTTTGTGTGCACTTTTTATCATCCTTATTATTTCATAGAAATAACTAAGACAAAATAAAAACAACATGCTTTTTGGAAGTTCTGAAAGCATAGAAAGTATGATGAAAATGGTAATGATAACTTAATATAAAGAAAATTTGCAGTCACCATATTAAAGGAATATTTTTTTCTTATATCAAATGACTATCTCACCAAGAATATAAATTCATAATGAAAGTTCCGTGTACAAAACTTTTGATTTTTGACACCATATACAAATTCAAAATATACAACAATCTTCGTATCTTGTATATGGAGGAATAAAAGTATATAAACATTGCTGTTTATGCTTTACTTATTACCCGAGCAGTTCACACGGTGTCAACAACGCTAACATAAACATAGGTATAGAGCACTCATGCGCTTTTAGGCGTAGCTGTTTCAGTTTTCATCTTAGTGACTTTTACATAACGCCAACAGACACGCATGAATATTTTCGAATCTTTAATAAGCTGATTCGAGATACAACCTCTGAATTTTTGCTACATCACTGCGTATGTGCTCAATTCAAAGGATGTAGCACTGTTCAGTGTAAGGAATTCCGGACTACTCTCTGTATGCTCAAACGACACAAATTGTGGCCCTGTTACAATTACGCGTTACAATCCATCTCGCAGAATTTCACTTTCGCCTCCAAGATGAGAAAACAATCATTAGCGAAATAGTATAGTGTCACGATAAGAGAAAACCGTTTAATTATCATACCACAATGTTTGCCGTACTTGGTCAGCACGTCTGGAAATCATTCCTTAATGTGTGGATAGGCTGCCATTATTAACAAGTTTGCTATTTTCAATTCAATTTTGTATCAAAAAGCATTGTTCTTAAATGTGGCATTTTCAATTCGCAATGAGATTTGTAATGACCCTCGTCATGTGAAAATGGGTCTTATTCCATATGCGCCCATCATATAAATAGCCCACTCAGCTATCACTCCTTCTGGTAAGGAGAAACATAACATATTGAGTGATTTTAAAGCGAACAGCATCGCCTATGGCCTGACTGTGCAAAAGCACATGTTGGGTTTAACAAACGCTTGCCGAAACGCATAAGATCCATTTTCGCATGACGGCGCTATTGACGTGTGATTTAAATGTGTCGAAAGAAAACTGCGTTTAAATCAAATATAAACATACGATATATTTCGATAGTGAAGAAAGATACTCATAACAAGGCATATGAGGACACATATGGAGTGCTCTCCCGTAGTATATTTTTTATTTTACTCACACTAATGTGTGGTTTGACAATGCTAACACACATTTCATGCGGTGAATATGCAGCTTACAAGTGAAAAACACAACACAATAGTTAAACTTTTGTTTAATTGTATTTAATTATTTAGAAAAGTAAATTGCTAACTTTATTTCAAAGTCAGCGTATACGCCGACTACATTTTTAAAAGACATGTATTGTTATAAATATATTTAATATAATATATTAGGTTGTTTTCGGTTTTAGCGATTAAAAAGCATTTTCGAGGTTGCCTATAGTATGCCTGTAGTAATTCATGAACTCATATCCAACTGTCTATGTATTGAGAACTGTGAATATAAACAAGCTTAACCTTCTACTAACCTTCTGCTATTGCATTCGTATTATTATTATAAATTGTTTGTTATATTCGGGTTTAGCAATTATGAAACTTTTTTTTGTCTATCGTATCGCTGAAGTTATTGTTGACCTATAGATAATATGGGTCTTTGATATAAATAAGCGTCAACTTTTTCCCGAATCTCTCATTTTACGACCTGTACTACGTCATTGAGTTGTATGCGAGAGCGTAACCTATTGCGTTGTTATAACCCGTAAACTTTCCTTTGTTTATCGACAGACGCATCTATTAATAGCCTCATATATCATGAATGCCAAAACAACCGGGAAAAAGAACCACGTGACCAAATAGGACGCAAAACGCAAATACCATGCGACTACGACTTTTATTATGTAAGAAAGCTCCGCAATTCCTTTGAAGTCGGAGCCTTGTGATTGCTATTACTTAAATAATTGACCTCTAACTGAAGTAAGCAAAGGAAACGCAGCACCTAATTGACCCATTCCTTCTATGTGCGAAGGCAGATTGAATTTTACTAATGTATGGTTTGCCTATTATAACACACATTATAATGCGGTAAATATGCGACTAACAAGTAAAAAACACTATAATTAAACTTTTGTTTTGAATTAAGTTATTTAGAAAACAAAATTCCAAACCTTATTTCAAAACAGCAAGACTACATTTTTTAGAGAATATTATTGTTATATTTAAATGTTTTTTTTAACAGTTTAAGCGATAATGAAACATTTTTTTATGTTGTCTATCGTATCCCTGTAATAATTGTTGAACTCGTGGTCAACGTATTATTAATTGAGACCTGTGAATATAAACAAGCGTAACCTTATACTACTGCGTTATTCTCACACGGACTCCCCTTTGTTTATCGCCAG